>NC_079224.1:33730622-33968122 GCF_029633865.1 Lampris incognitus
CTGCCACTGTCTGATAACTTAAGTGTTGAGAGAGAAAGACCAATCCCATGGATATTTACTGAGAATGGATTTCTATCTACTAATCATTACTATTATCATGGTTATTAATTAATTTGTTGCTAGACAGCCGACATACACTTCTCTCTTGTTTCTCTCTGCCTGTCCCCCCTTGATAGGTACGACCCCGAATTCCTTGTGTGGAATCAAAATCAAGCCGAGCAAAGAATGACAAAGTAATCCAACTCCTTATTTATACCTTTTTTTTTTATATCTATCTATCTTACCTATTTCTCATTCACTGAATCTTTCCATCCTCTCTATGCAACACCAATACCAGGCGTAGATATCGATGTCACAAACAGTATGACGGTTCATTTTGCATTGTGTTATCATCCATTTACAAATAGTGCTTTATTTTAAAATAGGTTTTTTTAAATATAATTCCAGCCTCATGGGGAATGAAAATTAAAAACTAGATGAGACTGACAGATATTGAAAGCGAGACTCTTTTTTCATATTTTTGATGGTCATGTCATATCTGAATGATGTACCTGATGTCAAAAATCAAATCTTTCAACACTTTTAAGATGCTCAGTGAGATGGTTGTGTTAGCATTCAAACAACATTGCCCTGGCCGAATAATATATTGATATAAGGCAGTGTTTCTCAACCGGGGGTCCGCGGACCACTAGGGGTCCGCGGTGTAATTGCAAGGGGTCCGTGAAAATAAAATATCTTTAAAAAAAAGATCCTATGACATTTATAGAAATAGGATTATTTTACTCAAATGTGACTAAGACCTTTATCTACCTAAACTATAAAGGGTAACAGGACTTTTTTCTCTAATTACATCTGTTTCACAAGTGTAATTTATTGTATTTTAATAAGAGATCCCGCTCCCGTTTGCATTGTTAAAAGTTACTGCATAAAAATTCTGTTGTTACATATATCTGAAAGTTACTGAATACATATTCTGTTTTGTTACATATATCTGAAAGTTACTGCATAAGAATTCTGTTTTGTTAACTATATCTAAGTTACAACTGAAAGCTCTTATTTTTGCCCCAAAGAGTGAATAAATGCTATAATGCAATTTAAAATGCAGTTTCTACTGTTTCTATCAAATTGCAACCCCCCTCCCCCAAGATCAGGTGGAGGGGTCCTCAGGGTAGATCAAAAATACGCAGGGGGTCCAGGACCCCAAAAAGGTTGAGAACCACTGATATAAGGGATAGAAATATTCATGTCTTCATTCTCTCTTTTGGTTCTTCATCCATCCATCCATCCATCCATCCATCCATGTGGTCACCCATCCTTCTTTCCAGTGATATGATCCGATCACATGTCTCTGTGTTTGTTTTGATGATTTCTGAATGTGCATTGTAGTGGTGGTAGATTTTGTGGCTTCTCTCATCATGACCATAGTGACCTCACACAGATGCCCTTGACCCACAAGAGGGGGGTGGGTGCCCTTTGTGGGTCTTTCTGTGTATGTGTATTTGTGTGTGTGTGTGTGTGTGTGTGTGTGTGTGTGTGTGTGTGTGTGTTTGCGTGGGTGGGTCGAGGTTGTTGCACATGCTTTGTTGCCCAGTTTCAGGGTCATGTGCAGTCAATGTATGCACTTTTCCTTTGTGGAAAATCATTACAACAAAAAACAGTCCTTCATTCACCAGGATGCACTAGAACAGCATTTAAACGCCACACGCACAAGTCCCATTCCACCATATTAACTGAATGGATAACATTACTTTTACACTAAAAAAAACATACGGTATCTATGACAAATGTGGATCTACTCAGAGGCAGTGTGGCAAATCACAGCAAGTCCCTGTCCTTCCTCAATCCATTTCCTCTTTTCTGTCAACGCTCTGCTTTTGTAAAAAAGAAGAAAACACCTGATATGACTTTTTTTATAAAAGTCAATTTATTATTTATTATTTATTTACAGGCACAGAGAGAATCTCTTCTCCATAATCTGTGTGTGTGTGTGTGTGTGATAGAGAATGAGAAAGAGATTTTTCTGACATCTCCTGACCTTTTGTTCCTTTCTTCCAGCCTCAGTGGGCCAGTCACTCAGCCATGCCATCGTATCACCTCCCTCTGGATCACTCTCGCCCTCTCTCTCTCAAGCTCTTTCTCCTTCTTTGTTACTCTTGCTTTCTTTCTCTTTCTCCCTCTCTTTCTCTCTCAACTCGTCTTTCACACTCTCTTTTTCCTTCATGCTCCCCGTCCCTCACTCTTCTTCACATTAAGCCCCTTCTACATTGTAAGGTCAGGACTGGGCCACTCTCTCGTTCACACATACATACATATGCACAAATAAGCCCAATACACACCCACCCACACACACACAGAGGTAACACACATTTAGGAGATTTTTGGGTTATTTTCATCAGCGGCCTCTCAGACAGAGATGACCTACTTATCCAAAAAAAAAAAAAAATCTGCAGAGATGAAAACGTCGTTTGATTCCACATGTGTTGTTTACCTGTTCTTCCCTTTCTGCCTATCCATAAACTTAATTGTGAGATAAGCCTTTTTTTTGTTATTGCTGTTTAGTAATTGTGTGATTATAGTTTTATTTTGCATCTGTCTTAGCGTTTTGTTCAACCCGCTTGGGTCAAATTTCTGAAAAGGAAAAAAAAACTTTTGCAGTCATGATAAAATATATATCTAAAATAACTAATATAATTATGCTAATGTAATTATTATGATTGGTTCATCTTTACTCGTACTAATTGTAGATGCGTCATCTAGTCAGATGATCACCATGAATGCATTGAAACCTTCAGGGCCAGTTTAGTTCAGTGATTTATGACAGAACAACCAACATTCTGTCATCGCTCGACTTGGTTTTTCGACGCTGTCGTTAATAAAAAAAAGTAGAAAAGCATGAGCGTTAATAGACTACGTCACTGAAGTTTAGTCATTTGGCTGAATTTCGGCTAGATGTGACTAGACATGCATGTTAGGGTTAATACTCCTGTCTGTGCCCCTGACCGAGGCATGGCAAGACGAACTGGAGTTGGTCCCCGGGCGCTGCACGGCAGCTGCCCGCTGCTCCTAGCTAGGATGGGTTCAATGTAGAGGAAGAATTTCCCCACAGGGATCAATAAAGTATTAAAAAGTTTTAAAAAAAAGTAAGTAGACATAGAGGCAGAAAACCAGGAGATAAATGTGTTTTTCTGGCATCTGTGGGCTTTAACAGCAGCCCCTTTTGCCAAGACGGAAAATGCGCAGACCATAAATTTATATGAAGGAAATGAACTTGAGAAACACTGGGGGTGGTTGCCGTACCCGTATTCGAGGAAAGTGACTGGGTGATTAAGACCAGTTTCCATACATGCTTCAGAACATCACCGGCATGCAGCAATGCCGTGACATCTACTACATATTTGACAAAAGCGTGACTCTCCATTATAAACAATGTGGTGTGACAATTGGAGATAGAAAATTCTATGATGTTGTCATGGCAACTGAGCCTGCGATGGGGTTAAAGGTCAATAGAAATCGAGTCTCGGCAATGGGTGCAATGATGATGGGGCCCTCATTGTTTGAAGTATCAACCAAAACTTCTTGCGACTGACCCATCAAGTGTAATTTTCACCAGATGCGATGATAATATGTCGCCTAACAGTAAACTGAACTCCTGACAACTCAACAAGCTGATGTGAAACGGGGTCTTTTTTTGGGGGGGGGAGTTTCCCCCCTTTTTTTCTCTCCAATTGCATCTGGCCAATTACATCACTCTTCCAAGGTGCCCTGACCGACCAGAGGAGGCGCTAGTGCAGCAACCAGGACATATACCCACATCCGGCTTCCTACCCGCAAACACGGCCAGTTGTGTCTGTGGGGATACCCAACCAAGCTGGAGGTAACACGGGGATTTGAACCGTCGATCCCCGTGTTGGTAGGCAACGGAATAGACAGCTACCCTATCCGGACGCCAACAGGGTCTTTTTTTAGTGAAAACACAAATCAAAATGATTGCTGCCCTGAAAGAAGTAGGTCTTTTTTCAAAAATTTCTAACTTTCACAAAAAGTGCCAGTTGTTTCCTCACTGATGATCACCACCTACAGGTCCTAGCTTAGCATGCTTCTGAGGTAGCTGTACCTGGCCTTGCAGTTTGCATCTGAAATTTGATATAAAAACAACTTGGAGCTTCCAGGTAGCGTACCGGTGTATTCCGTTGCCTACCAACATGGGGATCGCTGGTTCAAATCCCCATGTTACCTCCGGCTTGGTCAGGCATCCCTACAGACACAATTGGCCGTGTCTTCGGGTGGGAAGTCGGATGTGGGTATGTGTTGTGGTTGCTGCACTAGCGCCTCCTCTGGCTGGTCAGGGCGCTTCTTCAGGGGGGAGGGGGAACTGGGCGGAATAGCGTGATCCTCCCATGCGCTACATCCCCCTGGTGAATCTTCTCACTGTCAGGTGAAAAGAAGCGACAGGTGACTCCACATGTATCGGAAGAGCCATGTGGTAGTCTGCAGCCCTCCCCGGATCGGCAGAAGGGGTAGAACAGCAACCGGGACAGCTTGGAAGAGTGGGGTAATTGGCCGGATACAGTTGGGGGAAAAAAATTGGAAAAATCCAACAAAAAAAAAAAAAAACAACTTGAAAATTGACAGGATTTGACCAAAAAAAAATAAAAATTGACCAAGTTGCAAAACTGAATGCAAGTTAGTAGTGGTGACTACAGGCCCTGAAATCAAAAGTATTACTGATTTAATTGTTCATTGTTTTTAAGGTAATGCTTGATTAGATCTTAAAAGGCCAGATGGGGTGCAAGCCAAAACTGTTATCGCCCACTTATATCTGGACCATAGTGCAAGGGCACTCACTGTAACCAGACACCTGCTTGTAACCGGAGTTTTCTTGTACATTATTATTTTGTTATTCCTTGCATCCATCAACTAAATGTTGGCTCCCTATTCACGTAGTTTGCCTGAAGTCATTTTGGTTTTCAATTGAGTTTACACATGGCTAGTGGGCAAATGAGCAGAACAGGTCACAACACAGTACAGTACAGGACAACACACAATATTTATTTTCCCTTTGTGGACATGTTTACATCTTAGAAAGGGCATTACTCTTATTTTTAGCTCAAGTTGTTTTCCGACTGAAGGATGAATTCAGGGATGCATAGACTGTTGTTTATTTAATTCTTCCTTGTCTTCCTCTTTTGTGCAGGTTTAGATGCCCGCCAATCTGTCTGTCTCTTTCTTCTTTTGTAACCCCCTGTCTGTCTGCCATCCTGTCATTCTGCATCCTGTCTGCATGTCATCCTGTCTGCATGCCATCCTGTCTGTCTGTATCCTGTCTGCCTGCCATCCTGTCACCGTGTCTGCCACCCTGTCTGTCTGCCATCCTGTTTGCTTGCCATCCTGTCTGTCTGCCATCTTGTCTGCCTGCCACCCTGTCTGTCTGGCACCGTGTCTGCCATCCTGTCTGTCTGTCATCCTGTCACCGTGTCTGGCACCCTGTCTGTCTTCCATCCTGTCTGCTTGCCATCCTGTCTGTCTGCCATCTTGTCTGTCTATCCTGTCTGCCTGCCATCCTGTCTGTCTGTCACCATGTCTTGCCATCCTGTCACTGTGTCTGCCATCCTGTTTGCCTGCCATCCTGTCTGTCTGCCATCATGTCACTGTTTCTGTCACCCTGTCTGTCTGCCATGCTGTCTGTCTGCCTAGTTGTGTGGAGGGAATGAGTCATCAGATGTGTGTCTGCCTGCCTCTGACAATCCCCTGCAATACGTGTCTGTCATACTCCACGACTCAACGCGCATTGTTAATTCTGCTTTTTCACAGTACATTCTGCTCCCAAAAACCTTGACTCATAGGAAATCCTTTTGGCCCGGTATAGCAGTTGGCGTCATCCCACTCCACTCCTCTCCCTAAAGCTCTGAAATTACAGTGCCTAGCTGTGCATTCGGAATGCATAATTCATTCATTTACTTATTTACAGGGTTTAATTGCTGCTTTGCCTGGAGCCTGGCATCTTGTATTGTGCTGTGAACGTTTTGACTGTGGGTGACAAACACACAACACACACACACACATACACACACACACACACACACACACATATATATATATATATATATATATAATATATTGACAGCTGATGATTGCTTATGGCATGAAACAGGATTGTACTGGCTCAGAGAATTTACTTGACTCATTGGATTATTTTGCTCCTCATTTGTTGAGCACTTTCCCTACCGTTGAGTGTTTCTTTTAACAAAGTTATATTATATATATTAAGATAGATGTAATATTCCGTTCCTCGTTTGTTGAGCACTTTTATCAACACCATTGATGGTTTCAAGGGGGAAAAAAACTATATATCTATTTATATATATATATATATATATATATACACTACCGTTCAAAAGTTTGGGATCACCCAAACAATTTTGTGTTTTCCATGAAAAGTCACGCTTATTCACCACCATATGTTGTGAAATGAATAGAAAATAGAGTCAAGACATTGACAAGGTTAGAAATAATGATTTGTATTTGAAATAAGATTTTTTTTACATCAAACTTTGCTTTCGTCAAAGAATCCTCCATTTGCAGCAATTACAGCATTGCAGACCTTTGGCATTCTAGCTGTTAATTTGTTGAGGTAATCTGGAGAAATTGCACCCCACGCTTCCAGAAGCAGCTCCCACAAGTTGGATTGGTTGGATGGGCACTTCTTTGAGCAGATTGAGTTTCTGGAGCATCACATTTGTGGGGTCAATTAAACGCTCAAAATGGCCAGAAAAAGAGAACTTTCATCTGAAACTCGACAGTCTATTCTTGTTCTTAGAAATGAAGGCTATTCCATGCGAGAAATTGCTAAGAAATTGAAGATTTCCTACACCGGTGTGTACTACTCCCTTCAAAGGACAGCACAAACGGGCTCTAACAAGAGTAGAAAAAGAAGTGGGAGGCCGCGTTGCACAACTGAGCAAGAAGATAAGTACATTAGAGTCTCTAGTTTGAGAAACAGACGCCTCACAGGTCCCCAACTGGCATCTTCATTAAATAGTACCCGCAAAACACCAGTGTCAACATCTACAGTGAAGAGGCGGCTGCGGGATTCTGGGCTTCAGGGCAGAGTGGCAAAGAAAAAGCCATATCTGAGACTGACCAATAAAAGAAAAAGATTAAGATGGGCAAAAGAACACAGACATTGGACAGAGGAAGACTGGAAAAAAGTGTTGTGGACGGATGAATCCAAGTTTGAGGTGTTTGGATCACAAAGAAGAACGTTTGTGAGACGCAGAACAAATGAAAAGATGCTGGAAGAATGCCTGACGCCATCTGTTAAGCATGGTGGAGGTAATGTGATGGTCTGGGGTTGCTTTGGTGCTGGTAAGGTGGGAGATTTGTACAGGGTAAAAGGGATTCTGAATAAGGAAGGCTATCACTCCATTTTGCAACGCCATGCCATACCCAGTGGACAGCGCTTGATTGGAGCCAATTTCATCCTACAACAGGACAATGACCCTAAACACACCTCCAAATTGTGCAAGAACTATTTAGAGCAGAAGCAGGCAGCTGGTATTCTATCGGTAATGGAGTGGCCAGCGCAGTCACCAGATCTGAACCCCATTGAGCTGTTGTGGGAGCAGCTTGACCGTATGGTACGCAAGAAGTGCCCATCCAACCAATCCAACTTGTGGGAGCTGCTTCTGGAAGCGTGGGGTGCAATTTCTCCAGATTACCTCAACAAATTAACAGCTAGAATGCCAAAGGTCTGCAATGCTGTAATTGCTGCAAATGGAGGATTCTTTGACGAAAGCAAAGTTTGATGTAAAAAAAATCTTATTTCAAATACAAATCATTATTTCTAACCTTGTCAATGTCTTGACTCTATTTTCTATTCATTTCACAACATATGGTGGTGAATAAGTGTGACTTTTCATGGAAAACACAAAATTGTTTGGGTGATCCCAAACTTTTGAACGGTAGTGTATATATATAGCGTTTTTTTTCTGAAACCGTCAATGGTGTTG
The DNA here is from genome assembly GCF_029633865.1 of Lampris incognitus. NCBI lineage: Eukaryota > Metazoa > Chordata > Actinopteri > Lampriformes > Lampridae > Lampris > Lampris incognitus. The sequence continues at coordinate 33,738,632 of NC_079224.1, forward strand.
TAATAAGTACTCAACTAATGAGAAGCGATATATATATAAACTTGGCACAAAAAGTAAGGAAATGTGTGTTTGGTAGATTATTTCTTTGTTGTAACAATGCTTCTTGGCAATAAATCTTATATCAGGCACCTGATTGTCAGCACCTGGGGTACCAGAAGCTAAAAACAAGAGTCAATAGCAACAGCAAAATAAGCTGTTTGGCATTGGCAGAGAAGATTTAGCAAATTTTTCATGAGCGCAACCCACATACTCAGCTCTGCTGCTCATCCCACAAATGCATGTTCCTTACAAATGTGGCACCATTTAAAAGGGAAATAAACAGGCTTTCCAACGATATAAGATTTATGGCCAAGAAGCATTGTTACAACAAAGAAATAATCTACCAAACACACATTTCCTTACTTTTTGTGCTAAGTATATATACTATGTTTATATTCCGCTCCTCATTAGTTGAGCACTTATAACACCATTGACAGTTTCAGAAAAAAAAAGCTATATAAAAAAAAAAATATATATATATATATATATATATACACGAACAAGTGGTGAGACAAGATAGGCTGTAAACAAAGAGCAGATTGACAGTTCAGCAGTGTCATGTCTCGGGTCAAGATTCTTTTGGTGGGGGGGGCGTCTGGGTGGCGTGGCGGTCTATTTCGTTGCCTACCAACATGGGGATTGCCAGTTCAAATCCCCATGTTACCTCCGGCTTGGTCGGGCATCCCTACAGACACAATTGGCCTTGTCTGCGGGTGGGAAGCCAGACGTGGGTGTGTGTGTCCTGGTCGCTGCACTAGCGCCTCCTCTGGTCGGCCGGGGCGCCTGTTTAGGTGAGTGGGGGAGCTGGGGGGGAAAGCATGATCCTCCCACAGCCTACGTCCCCCTGGCAAAACTCCTCACTGTCAGGTGAAAAGAAGCAGCTGGCGACTCCACATGTATCGGAGGAGGGATGTGGAAGTCTGCAGCCCTCCCCAGATCAGCAGAGGGGGTGGGGCAGTGACCGGGATGGTTCAGAAGAGTGGGGTAACTGAGGAGAAAAGGAGGGGGTGTCCAAAAAATTTAAAAAAAAGTTCTTTTTCTGATTGTGGAGACACACACTCTGTAGTAGCCTTGACAGTGAGAATTTTTTGGACTTCGAAATAAAGCGCTAATGACACATTTTGCCAGTCAAACTGAAGAGCATAGTTTATTAAATAGTGATTTGGAGAAAGTGGAAGTGGTAAGGGGGGTCGAAATGGGAATTGGGGTTACTCCTGCAGCAGGGTACCATTCAGTAAGGGAGCTCTGTCTCTGGAAGCCTCTGGGAAAGCACAGCAAAGGGGGTGAGACAGGTTCAAGTAGGTCAAAGGGGGGGGCAGGTCATACCAGTCTAGAAGTGACCCGTACTGTAAGCTTCAGTTCTGGCACAATGGCTACCAAATCCCTCAACAGTGCCCCCCCAAATGAAAGGTCCAGTTACCTATTTCAGCTTGCAGTCACCAGCAGCAGTAGTTGTGTGTGGGCCAGCAGCTGCTTGCCATACTGTGTAGCACGGAGTCGATCTGCCGAACGCCAGGGGAAGACTGACAGGCTCAACTAGGCAGGTAGTTTGGTCAGTTATGCATTGGCTCAGCTGTGATCCCAGCGGCTCAGTGTGGATCCTGCCAGCCTTCCCGCCGGCTGTGTTCAGACAGGCAGCTCAAATCTGATTTTTGGCATATCCAGATTGGAATCAGATTGTTTTTGTCAAGTCTGGACAGCCAAAAAAAAAAAAAAAAACATGGAAACTGATTTTTACAAATCAGATTTAAAACACTCATATTTAATTTAAAATGTGATTCAAATCAAAATTCTACTAATGTGTCTCAGTCTTGCGGCTCAAATTGAATTTCAGATTTTCCTTTCTGTCCCTTACGATACTTACGGCAGCACGCCTGTCGCAGCACAGCATCTTCAGCAAGAAACTATGTCAACCTCCTCCGTTGCTGATGCTGTCTGGTACGGTGGAGAAGTTCTGCACCGTGACTAGATACTGCTATGGACCGAAGCGCGAGAGGCTATCTCTCTGGTCTTTATGACCTGCATCTCACTGTTTGGGTTAGCATGCGTACACATGCTTACGTCGTTACGACAGCAACCAATGCAGATAGATTAATGATGGCCGAACACACAAATCTGACCTGATCACTTGCAAATAGCAGTGGACAGTCACTTCCTAAAGCTCGGTTTTGAGAAACAACCCCCAGGAAACTCACACACATGTATCCACATGCTACTATAGTGCAGACACATTCGTACAAACAGGCATGCACACACAAACACATGCACTTTCTTTATGTTTGTGAAGAAGTAGAATGAGAAGCTGTCAAGCAAATGACACGAAAAGAGTTGAAAATGACAATGAAATTATTTTACGGTTCATTTTTTTTCTCCCCTTTTTCTCCCCAACTGTATCCGGCCCAATTACCCCACTCTTCTGAGCCGTCCTGGTCGCTGCTCCACCCCCTCTGCCGATCCGGGGAGGGCTGAAGGCTACCACATGCCTCCTCCGATACATGTGGAGTCACCAGCTGCTTCTTTTCACCTGACAGTGAGGAGTTTCACCAGGTGGACGTAGCGCAGCAGAGGATCACGCTATTCCCCCCCAGTCCCCCTCGTGAACAGGCACCCCAACCAACCAGAGGAGACGCTAGTGCAGCGAGAAGGACACATACCCACATCCGGCTTCCCACCCGCAGACACGGCCAATTGTGTCTGTCTGGACGCTCGACCAAGCTGGCGATAACACGGGAATTCGAACCAACGATCCCCGTGTTGGTAGGCAACGGAATAGACGGCCACGCCACCCGAACGCTATTTTAGGGTTTTGCACCCTTAACTCTTTTAAAAAAGTTATAGTCAGCTAAGGTTTGAACACTGTATGTGAAGTGGAGGCAAGTGACAAGTTTGCAGTTTAACCAAAAGCTGTCTCAGTATCATAAAAACCAAGAAAAATCAGACACATTAAAGCAGTGAAAAGAAAACATTGTGCAGTTTGCTGCTGCTGCTTCCCTTAAGGGGGAGCACAGGGAGGTTTCAGGTCACGGGTTCAGTTTTGTAAGCATAATGTTTGCAGACTGATGTAATTCTTATGATGGTCACAAATTCCCTGTTTGAGAACATACTCTCCAGAAAACGTGAAATTTACTCCAGTTTCAGTGAAAATAACGAGAGAGTGCTATTTTGGGCATGACCCTCAGATTGCTGCAAACTGTTTCTATACCAGTTCTCATGATTTACTCTGTTACTGCTAGTCATGAGGTCATCCATTCACTTAGCTACATAATCAAATGTGGATTTTTCTTTTTTCAAGCTATTCTCAAAAAACTCACAAAAATATAATTTTTCATTGCATCATCCTACACTAACAAAAATGTCCAGTGAAGGGAAAATGAGTGATCTTCTACCACCAAACATAAACTAGCCAATAGCATGTTGGCTGCTCACGTTGATCTAAAAATCCCCTGTCATGATTGGCTGCCAGTCAAATCAATCTACAGCCCCTCACATAATCCCACCCAACCGTTTGGCTTCATTTGGATATGTCAGATCACAGGAAGTTTATGGTGCTCCAAACACCATTTCCTGTGATGTTTAAACTGGAGTGAAGAATCTCTGTGACTGTTGAAGTCTTAGATTAGCTAGTCCATGCATGCGTATTGGCAGACTAGATAGATAGATAGATAGATAGATAGATAGATAGATAGATAGATAGATAGATAGATAGACGGATAGATAGAGTTGTTAACAATATTATCTATGTCTGACTTATCTTAAAACTGTTAATAACAAACCATGTTACAGTTTCTTATGCCCCTCCAAAATTTAAGAAACTCAGGAATGGGGGCGTCCAGGTAGTGTGGCGGTCTATTCCGTTGCCTACCAACACGGGGATCGCCGGTTCGAATCCCCGTGTTACCTCCGGCTTGGTCGGGCATCCCTACAGATACAATTGACCATGTCTGCGGGTAGGAAGCCGAATGTGGGTATGTGTCGTGGTCGCTGCACTAGCACCTCTCTGGTCAGTCGGGGAGCCCGTTCGGGGGGGAGGGGGAATAGCGTGATCCTCCCACATGCTACGTCCCCCCGTGAAACTCCTCACTGTCAGATGAAAAGAAGCGGCTGGCGACTCCACATGTATCGGAGGAGGCATGTGGTAGTCTGCAGCCCTCCCCAGATCGGCAGAGGGGGTGGAGCAGTGACCGGGACAGCTCGGAAAATAGGGTAATTGGATGGATACAATTAGGGAGAAAAGGGGGGGGCTCAGGAATGGAATTAAAACACTTTTTATAAGCTTTCAATTTAAGTGAGACAAGTTTTGTTTGTTTTTTTTTGGTGGTGATTTTTGGCCGGCGTGGTTGTCAGAAGTGATGCTTACTGTCGTTATAAAATACATTGGTTTCACCGCTGTGAAAAGTGTGAAAAATATTGCCTCCTGGATTAAGAGTATTTCACCATCCTACTACGATTTTGTCACCAATATCTTTCATGACATGGAGAACCATGTCCTACCCCGACCTCTCTCCCTCTGGAAGGAGGGAGGGAGAGAGTGAAGTGAGAGTTTAAACCTCAGAATGAGAGGAAAATTAAACAATTATCATCTGTGCTGAAGTGGCCATATCTGAAAGTGACAGACAGGAACAGGGAAAGAAAGAAAACAAGAGTGTGACAAATGGAGAAAAAAAGAAAGCAAAAAAAGTGGGGAACGACAGAGAGCCCGAATAGATGGGACAGATAGAAAGAGAGAGAAAGAGAGAAAAGTAGTCCAGCTCCAGACTGCAGTTAGTGAATGAAGGAACAGTTATAGTATGTTATAGTACAGCTATCTGGGGCAGGACACTGAGTGGACAGATGACAGATTGATTGATAGATAGATAGATAGATAGATAGATAGATAGATAGATAGATAGATAGATAGATAGATAGATAGATAGATAGATAGATGGATAGATTTTCCATCTTTTCATTTACTGACATCCATTCTAACTTCAGATAAGTAATTACTGTTGTCCTATTTCAGATTTTGTTTTATTTCGATTTAGCAATCTATAATATCATTTGCACTGCTGGTATGACGAAAATATAATGGACAGTGGAATGTATATTTCTACACTGTGTCAGTCTCATTGTGTGTGTGTGTGTGTGTGTGCGTGTGTGTGTGTGTGTGTGTGTGTCTGCAAAGCCTCATAGCCTGAGGCCTCAGGTTGAGTGTGGCTGTGGTCTGATAGGCCCCTCTCTCTCAGGGGTAACAGTCCAGTCACACAATCCTATTCTCAGCTGCTCCTGTCATCATGTTTTTGTGTGTGTGTGTGTGTGTGTGTGTGTGTGTGTGTGTGTGTGTGTGTGTGTGTGTGTGTGTGTGTGTGTGTTTCTGTGTCACCTGCTCATGGCTAGTAGTGCCATCTCACTGTCATCATGTGCAAACAGGAGTTGTTTCCTGTTTGCACATCCCTTTTTTTGTGCTGCACAGGTACATATGTGTGTGTGAGTTGTGTGTGCGCACACTCCCTCATTTGTGTGTGTTTTTGAGTGTGCACAATCCCTCATTTGTGTGTGTTTTTCTGTGTGTCACCTGCTCATGGCTAGTAGTGCCATCTCACTCATCATGTGCAAACAGGAGTTGTTCCCTTTTTGCACACCCATTTCTGTGTGCTGCACAGGTACGTGTGTGTGTGTGTGTGTGTGTGTGTGTGTGTGTGTGTGTGTGTGTGTGTGTGTGTGTGTGTGTGTGTGTGTGTGTGTGTGTGTGTGTGTGTGATCCTTTATGTGGCTTCCCGCTGTTGTGATACAAAAGATTAAAAATACACAAGAATGCTGGAACTGCAGCCAAATCGTTTTGCTCATGCAAACACATTTCTCATCTTCCCCTCTTTCTTCTTCTTCTTCTTCCAGCGCCTGCTGATGTGTGATGTTCACATGGCTGTTTTTGTGCCCACAGTTATTAGTCAGATTGTGACCGTCTATCCAACATTTCAGCCCACCAAGTGCACACCAACACTTTCGGCATGTGTGTGTGTGGTGTGAGTGTGTAAGTTTTTTGGTTTTGTTTGTGTCAGAAGGAAGGAGGCAGAGAAGAGGCAGAGGAGGAGTAGGATCAGAAAAAGTAAGAGGGAGCATGTGCGTGCTCTCCACTTTGGACATTAGGTTGCTGTCGAGGGTTGCAGAAAGTGCCATTTTGGCCTTTAAGTATAGTGTTTACATTTCCTTAGTCACTGTTTTGCTGCAAAGTGGTGGGTGCTGTGGGCTGTGTTTTGATGAGCTTCTGGTGTCAAGGGGTCTCCTCACATCGCCCTTTCACAATTCCAGTTTATTTGTCAAGTAATCAAGTTGTGTTGGTCCTTTGAATTTTAACGTGCACACCTTGCTATGAATAGAGTAAGCGTTACTTGGATTTTCGGCGACATAAATGAAACAGTGTAGTTACCTCTGCAACCTTCCCAACGTGATCTGCCATCGAATGCCTTTTTTATAATCCCAAAGAATCACCTCCATGAAATCCCCTCTCTTCTTCACCCTCATTGTGTCCAACAGTTAGATAATCATTGCATGCGTCAATAAAAACACCATCATGGGTGTCCGGGTGGTGAGGTGGTCTATTCCGTTGCCTACCAACACAGGCATCGCTGGTTCGAATCCCCATGTTACCTGCGGCCAAGCCGCAGGTAACATGGGGATTGCTGTGCCGTGTCTGCGGGTGGGAAGCCGGATGTGGGTATGTGTCTTGGTCGCCGCACTAGCGTCTCCTCTGGTCGGTCGGGGTGCCTGTTCAGGGGGAAGGGGAAACTGGGGGGGGAATAGTGTGATCCTCCCATGCACTATGTCCCCCTGGTGAAACTCCTCACTGTCGGGTGAAAAGAAGCGGCTGGTGACTCCACAGGTATGGGAGGAGGCATGTGGTAGTTTGCAGCCCTCGCTGCATCGGCAGAGGGGGTGGAGCAGTGACCGGGACGGCTCGGAAGAGTGGGGTAATTGGCCAGATACAATTGTGGAGAAAAAAAGGGGGGGGGGTAAAAAAAATCGAGAAGAATGTAATAGGCATAAGACCCTCTGCATGAATACATAGATTTGCCTTTAGTTTTGAGCCTTCACCTCCGACTCATCAGTGTAAGGTAGACTCAAAGCAACATCTTGCTAAGTGACATCATTCCAGATTTTGCCATTGTTAATTTCATAGAAGTATCTTATTTTTAGACTTTCACACATTATTGTAGATACTGTTAATAAGGAGTCGATGCAAGCCAAATCACTTCACAGAGCATGAAAGACTAACAAAATTGTTGTACCTCTGCGTGTTTTTCACAGAAAGGTAAAGGCCTGTGTTGTATGATTCCTGAAATGGCTTCATGCCTAACAGGCACTGCTAGACCTAGTTCCCATTTCATCACTAGAAAATGAAAACAACACACACACACACACGCACTCTCTCTCACACACACACACACACGCACACACTAAATTACATACATACACGGCAACACGCCTGCACAAATAAACACACATATACCCTGAACCACGCACAAAAACACACACACACACACACATTGTTCTGACAGCTCACTCAACCATAACTTGGGGTCGTTGATATGCCAATTAACCCTTGGGATGACTTACACAAGGTTATGACATCTTTTATGGCATTCATAGAGGCAGGCACATGTGAACCACATAATGAGGACTGTCTTTATCTGGGTGTCGGGTTTTTTGCGCCAGGAGAGAATGTGAGAGGGAGGGAGGGAGGGAGGGAGGGAGAGAGAGAGAGAGAGAGAGAGAGAGAGAGAGAGAGAGAGAGAGAGAGAGAGAGAGAGAGAGAGAGAGAGAGAGAGAGAGAGAGAGAGAGAGAGAGAGAATGTGATAAACAGTAAAGATAGAAAGAGAGGAGAAATTCTTCAAAGAGAGGGAAATCAGACCTCTTGAATAATAATACACTCTCTTCTCCACGCACCACCTTTCAAACACCGGGTTTATCCCAATTGTTCCATTATCAAACTTTGAGACAAAGGCTTTCTAATCCCAGCTCCTCTGAGCTGGCTTTGATGGCTCTTAATTTGTGTGTGTGTGTGAGTGAGTGAGAGAGAGAGAGAAACAAAAAAAATGTGGTTGTAGTATATGTATCTTTGTCAGTGAGAATGAATGTGTACGTGTGTGTGTGTGTGTGATTCTGTGCTTGCACACATTTGCGTGTGAGCGTGTGACCGCCGCGTCAGTGTGTTTGATGGTGATCAGTGTGCACCGGGGGATCAGCCGGTATTAGCTGCTCCCACTGTAAGCCGCATAGAGTTTTCCTACCTGAGATCTCACGCCCGTCTTCAGGACCATGGGAAAGCCATGTGAGTGTGTATCCCTGTGTCTGAACACGTTTTAGTTTGTGTCTGTCAAGACAAAGGTTTTCAACTCAGTGCTGCTGGTTTCCTCTGCCATCCATTCCACTTGTCTAACCAGGGAGTTTTTAGACCCACCGCTACAGCTGGAACATAATTCCCAAGCAGAATAAAAAAAACCACCAGCACTGTGGACTCGGAGCACCGGAGTCGGAGTTGAGAATCACAGTGTTAGGACATGTGAAAAATTGCTCCCTGGTTTGCCGAGGCTACATTGCATGAACATTGGCGTCCGGGTAGCGTAGCGGTCTATTCCGTTGCCTACCAACACGGGGATCACCGGATCAAATCCCCGTGTTTCCTCCGGCTTGGTCAGGCGTCCCTACAGAGACAATTGGCCATGTCTGCGGGTGGGAAGCCAGATGTGGGTATGTGTCCTGGTCACTGCACTAGTGCCTCCTCTGGTCGGTTGGGGCACATGTTCGGGGGGGGGGGGGACTCAGGGGAATAGCGTGATCCTCCCACGCACTACGTCCCCCTGGTGAAACTCCTCACTGTCAGGTGAAAAGAAGCGGCTGGTGACTCCACATGTATCGGAGGAGGCATGTGGTAGTCTGCAGCCCTCCCTGGATCGGGAGACGGGGTGGAGCAGCGACCGGGATGGCTCAGAAGATTGGGGTAATTGGCCGGACACAATTGAGGAGAAAAAGAGGGTGGGGGGAATCCCCCCCAAAAAGAGAAACCATGAACATCCACACTACGTACACCTGTATAAGAAAATGCAAATAACTGTAGCGTTGTTATTCACATTTTGTAGTACAATGTTCTTTGTGTTTGTCTGTTTGTTATATAGTTTTTATGCGATAATGTTGTTTTATTATTCACCTTTTAACCTGTGCAGCACTTTGAGATTTACCGTTGATGAAAAGTGCTCTACAAATGAAATGTATTATTATTATTATTATCATTATTTTTATATTCCATATACCTATTTAGAAAGATAATGGTGACATTGTGATTGTTTTGCTTTAACGAGAACATGCCCACTTCAAAGCCCCGCCCACTTCTGGTTCCATGGCGACCCATGGTTTGGTACGAGGGCAACATTCAGCAGTTTGGCTGCTGTTGTGTGGAGCCGATAAATATAAACCCCCTTCTGTCTCCTCACCTCCTTTTTTTCTCACATCACGTTAAGTTTTAAATTAAATGTGTGCATGTGTGCGTGGTTGTGAGAAATGTCCTGTCATTACACACAAGCGTAAAGGCATACATACGCAAGTGGACGTGTGGACGTGCACTCGCAGGATGGCGTTAGTGGGGTGTGTGCGTACGCCTGGAGGAAGCCTCTGGCAAAGATGCGGGCAGACGCCGGTTACATGTGAGAAAACACAGCAACTCGGCCATTTAGGAGAAATGATTCAACCTAGAGCGAGAACGCACAGAAAGTCGTCTCCCGGGTTATGAGGGTGACGTTTTCTTGCGTACCCTGAAATGATCGCGTGATGTTGTCGTTGGGAATGAGCATTTCCGTGAGTCAGAAAATACCAAAAAGTGTGCAAAAGCATTTTGTAAAGAAAGTGCCTTTCCTCACCTAACCCACCTTACATAACCGTCCTCTGACCAAGTCGTCCCCAAAGAGTGGTCTGATGCCCTCGAGGGCTTCGCTAAGGTGGCCCAGAACAATCAGGAACACTCGCCTCTCACATTTTCACTCACGCTAAGCAAAGTGAGGTAATGTATAATGTAAAATACAGTCTTCTCTCCAGGGATAGCGTGAGTAGTTCTACTTGTGTAGAGTCCTAACAGCAGAAAGCTTTTCAGACCGGGTCCAGTGGGGATACATTATTACCAGTAAGACCGGGTCCAGTGGGAATACATTATTACCAGTAAGACCGGGTCCAGTGGGAATACATTATTACCCGTAAGACCGGGTCCAGTGGGGATACATTATTACCAGTAAGACCGGGTCCAGTGGGAATACATTATTACCAGTAAGACCGGGTCCAGTGGGAATACATTATTACCAGTAAGACCGGGTCCAGTGGGGATACATTATTACCAGTAAGACCGGGTCCAGTGGGAATACATTATTACCCGTAAGACCGGGTCCAGTGGGAATACATTATTACCAGTAAGGCATACGTGGCACTGTTCTACACTGTGGGCTTTTGAAATACATGTGAAACTCAAAAAGAAGCTTCTTTCTTTCTCTCGCTCAGTTTTCCTTTCTGTTTTTCATTTTCTTGTTATGCGTTTTATTCCTTCTGCCCCCCCCCCCATCTGTGCCAAGCAGTTTAAATCACGATCACAGCTTGGAGGAGGGGCGCCAGCTAGCCCAGTTACAGAATCAGCTGCAAAACACAACTCCACCTTCATGCACAAAACTATCTATCTATCTATCTATCTATCTATCTATCTATCTATCTATCTATCTATCTATCTATCTATCTATCTATCTATCATCCATCCATCCATCCTGTGTAGCCATGTCCCATTGAATGTCATGTATGAATGTTTGTAGTGTATGTAGTTATTGTGAGTCTATGGATGTGTATGTGTACATGTGGATTTGTATGGAGGTGTTCTTGTATTTTAATGTACAGGCTGGCAATACATTTCTCTAAGAAGGACAATAGATTAGCTTTTCTTTAATTTCATTCCATCCTTTTCTCTTTCCCTCGCACTCTGGTGAGCACCTCAACCTGTGCTTAGCTACAGGTTCAGCCATGCACGCACGTACACGCACATACACACACACACACACTGAAACGCCCTCTCACTCACCTCCATGCTGTCTCCGTGTCTCTCTGCAGAGAGTTTGGTTGGAGGGATCCAGAGTTGCCGGAGGTGATCCAGATGTTGCAGCATCAGTTCCCATCAGTCCAGTCCAACGCTGCTGCCTATCTCCAGCACCTCTGCTTCGGAGACAACAAGATCAAGTCTGAGGTAAGAGGCTGCATGCTGGATGACGACTGGCCGCTGTAGGCAGAGTCTGTTTCTTCTTTGACCTCCCCATTTCACTGGATGTAAAAAAAACAACAACATTCACCTCATCTGTCTCTGTTTTTTGAATATTGTAAAACCACCATGGGGCTGGCAGAGATTCACTATCTTGACACTTCAGTGCGGCAAACATTTGCTGAGCTCAGAAGCTTAAAGCCAGGTCTTCTGGTTTGAATTTTGGTCTTCAAATACATACTAAGGCACCTTGTATTCATTCTCACACAAATAATCTCTTTCTCTCTCTCACACACACACACATACACACATCATAGTAAAAAGAGAGATAAAACCTAAGCTAAAGAAATACACATAAATAAAAGTTGGTAGTCTGTATCCCTCTCCTCACAGCTTCTCTCTGGGAAAATGTGCTAGCTGGGCCCGGCTCTGTTTGGTCTACTCAGTGTCAAGTCAGTTCAATTGAACTCTATTAATCCCTATAGAGATTATGGATTGGGGGGGGGGGGGGCAAACACAGTACTTCAAACAGCAATCACACCAACAGGCCATAAAAAAAGAAAGGGAGGAAAAAACCCCATTGATCTCGAGATGTGTGGGGAGCAGGGCCTGAACTCTCATGTCAGTCCCTCACATTTGCTGCATTTGGCAAACGAAGTAATCTGTTTTCGGATGAAATACTCTGCTTTGACTGGTTCTGGTTGAATATATAGGCATCACAATGTGTCAGTACAACTGAGGGAAGGATCTGAAACAACGCTTTAAAATAAGGCCTATTAACCGTCCCCTGATGAGTCAAAGGCTCCATGAAATGAAAGATGTGTTTTCATTCTTGTTCCCTCTTTTATCTGCACTAAAATTACATCTATTTAATTCTATATTCTTGAAATTAACATAACACTGCACTTGCAGATGTGCACTAACAGTGAGTGTCCAATGAATGGGAGTGAGAATGAGAGAAAACAAGTGATCTTCCACAGCCAAATAAACTGGCCAATAACATATCAACGTCCACGTTTGTCTGAAAATGCTCGGCTGTGATTGGCTGTCAGTCAAGTCAATCTCCCTCCCCTCACAAAATCCCACCCGATCGATCCGTTTCCTTCAGATACACATCAAATCGCAGGTTTGCGGTGCTTTAAATACTGTTACATGGGACCTTTAATATCTGCTGTTTGAAACAACCATTGTTTTGTTGTAAACTGAAAGATAGGGGATCATTGTTTCAAGTTTGTAAATGGAAGCAGGTCTTGTATTGACTGCGCCTTTTCAGTTGAATAGCTAACATGACATATTATTTACATCATATCATGACTGGACATTAACATTGACTTTGTAAGATGGGTGCTAACACTGTTTCAAGCTAGTTTATCTGAATCATATTTAAACTCACTCACAAGCATTTCTGTGAGTGAGTGAGTTAGAAACCAGGTTCATAAGGTGCTTCATGTCTTGAAGGTGTTGTACTGATGGAAGAGGTTTGCTGTCCTCCCCTCCTCTCCTACCTTTCTGTATCTCCTCAGATCCGGAGGCAGGGGGGTATCCAGCTGCTGGTGGACTTGTTGGACCACCGTATGACTGACGTCCATCGCAGCGCCTGTGGAGCCCTACGAAACCTGGTGTACGGCAAGGCCAATGACGAGAACAAGATTGCTCTGAAGAACTGCGGCGGCATACCGGCTCTGGTCCGACTGCTCCGAAAGACCACCGACGTGGAGATCCGAGAGCTCCTCACAGGTAGACAACATTCACACACGCCCGCTCTTTACGGGAGAATGTAAGCCTTCATGTTTCATACAGTTATATCCAGTTTGTATCCCTCCATATTTGGTCACACACACACATGACCATTCAGCTTCAGTGTAGTTACACCTAGAATTTGCAGCCATACAAACCATCTCAAATACACACTTGCAATAAAATGTACACACACACACACACACACACACACACACACCTGATTTCGTACCAGGATAACCAATGCAACACAGTCACAAGTGTGTTGATTTCATCCTTTATTTATTTTGATAGGCCCGAACAGAGAAATGTCATTTTAGCGAATTCAGGGAGCAGGCGGGAATCCGCCGCAGCCGGGAATCGAACCTGGGCAGCCCGGACCACGGGCGACTGCGCTAACCAATCAACTAAAGGATCCGACCCGTTAACCAAGGGCTAGCGAGTCTAGTCATCCGTGGTCATTACGCTACCCCCCTCCTTTGGGAATTGTGTCCCTGCGCTTCAGCATACCAGCTCTCTACTGTCTCTACTCATTTGATAAAAATGATTTATTAACAGGGTGTAGCTACACGTGAAACAAAAGAATTATTCAAAGCAAAAGAAACAAATTAACAATTAACTCAGCTTAACTGAACAAAGCTCAACTCATAACAAGTGAGCTTAAATTAACATCATGTGCACACATCTACGCCCTGACGTCCTACAGCCCTAACTACTCCAAAGCAGCTGCTTAAATACTCCAGGAGTCAGTCAGCAGGACCTGAGTTTAGGCTGCGCCACTGTGGCAGGTAAAGCCAACACCCCCTCTGAAAACAGGTAAATAACAAAGTTATTCACTCTCAACCATAATGTTGAAAATGCCTTCACTTAACCTGCCAGATGACAAAGGATTTGCAGACTTAGCTGCAAGTCACAAATCAACACAAAACAACATCTAATAAACCAATTAACCTCCCCCCATACTTGGTCTAATCCTGTGACATCACTAATCACTTTAGACCAAGTCTGCAGCCTGTAAGGTCACAAAGAAGTAGCTCCTTGCAGCTCATCCATAGATGCTTACATCAGTTTATTTACTGTTTGTTTAAAAATTTACTTGTAAAATTAGGTGTATTTTATAGTAGTTTGGTCCAAGAAATTGGACCAATATTTTACAAAAGCCAGTAAGAGGTGTTTCTCCGATCTCTCCAGTATTCAGCATCTTCAGAGGTCCTTGTATGACATCAAAATTTGTGGGAAGGGCAAACTTTTTGTCTTTTTATTTTTCATAGAAATGAGGGACAGTAGAGAATATTAATGCAAACTGAACTGTCTCAAGGCATGGGAAAAAAAGCAAAGTGGAAGATTGAAAAGCAGCGGTTTGCCCTAGTAAATCCCCACGTCACATTCGGCATAGCACATGACCTCTAGTATGTCACACATTTTTCAGTATGTGTGTGTGTGTGTGTGTGTGTGTGCGCATGCGTACGTACATTCAGAAGTGTGTATATATATATATTCAGAAGTGTGTATATCGGCGTGTTTCATATGTCCGAAAGAGTTTAGCCTCAGCAGAGGAGGACATAAAAGGCTTTTTGTATGCTGGTGAAGTCTTAAAGGAGATTACCATATAAATTAGAGCAGCAATTCAAGGCACGGAGCACAGAAATCCCTCCTGTCACAAATTAATCAGCTGAACAACCGACCAGCCACCAGACAGACCGAGCCCCCCCCCCCCCCCCTCACTCTCTCTCAAGGACTCGGGGGAAATCACCCTCTCTCTCTTTCTCTCTCCTTTTTTTCTACACTGTCTCCCCCTCTTGCCCCCTGTTTTGTCTGGCTGGGGTTTTAGTGGTTGCTCCGTCTCTCTGCTCGCCTCTCGTCTGTCTTGTTCTCTTGTTTGTTTTTGCAGTTGGTCTCTCTGTCTTTTTTATCACACACTCTTTATCAATCTGTCTCAACCGCTTTATTTAATTTCATTTTCTCTCTCTCTCTCTCTCTCTCTCTCTCTCTCTCTCTCTCTCTCTCTCTCTCTCTCTCTCTCTCTCTCTCTCTCTCTCTCTCTGTCTCTCTGCTGACCAGTTTAAATCAGAGTCACAGTAGCTAGACAAGCTGTCTCGCGGGCCTTGCTACAGACTCAGCAGCAAAGGCGTGAGGGCACGTACACACCCGTCCGCGCACACATGCCCGCACCATCCTCATGTAAACTGCCTGTATTTCTAGCTGCACATCTGCACATGCACCAGATATAGGCTGCACATCTATGCATTAACAAATGCAGGCGTTCATCCACATGTGCATGCATCACGTGCGCAGGCGCAGGGAAACAAGCATCCACGCACATATCCATAAACACCCTGATGAAATAGTGTTGAGTTGGTAGATGACGTCCCACTTAAAAATCCACCGTGAAACAGAAATGATGATGTCACAGAAAGTCACAGACTGGATTTTCATCCTCCAGTATCTCTCTCTTTCTTCTCTCTCTCTCTGTTTCTGTCTCTCTCTCCCTCTCTTTAGTATTCTCTCCACCTCTTTCTGTGTTTCTGTCTGTCTCGGTCTCCCTTATTGATTTAATAATAGCTCCCTGTTCCCCCACGGTCTCTATCCTTCTCTTTGTGTCTACCTCTCCAGTTTAGACATAAAGGTGATCCTTTGGAAGGAAGAAAGCGGTCTTTAAAGACCAGAAATTCTCTCTGCCTCTGCAGACAGAATTTAGATTCTGTGTAGCTGCGTGTGCATTGACTCAACTGAGATATTAACATTAATGTAATAAGTGATTGGAGATGTGTGTGTGTGTGCGCGTACATGCATGTGTGGGGGTGTGCATGCACATAGTTGTAGCCCCGTTCTCTCCGATGTCCCTCTCCAGCACACTATACTTCTTTAGACGGCAGTTCTGATCAGCGGTTATTGATCTCAGGCCATATGTTAGCTCCCATCTATAATTATTGTTTGGCATCTTAAAACATCATTATTATGTAAATCTGTATAGCTGTAAATCACTGATGGTCATATTTTTTGTTTACCAACAACCTCATTATTCTCATAATCCCCGAATTGTTTTGTCCAAATTTAACTCCATAACTTCTTCAAGAATCAATATTCAGTATTTGCTTTTTACAACAGTGAAAACGTGTATCCCTTTAAAATGTTTTTCATTATAAGAGCAAAGATAGCAGTGCTGCTGTTTAAGTCAATGGTATTTCCTCACATCTTTTCATTTTGTGCCAGATAGCGTTTTGTCTGACCCAATCACTTGTATGTTTTAAATGAAAGTACAGAATGAAAGTCTAGCTTTGGATTGAACACGTTACATTTCATATTTGTACTTCAAAGAAGGTTGAATCAGTTCATCTGGATACAACGTTTATTGACAGATACATTTCATCACTCAAGATGAACTGATTCAGCCTTCTTTGATTTTCTTACCTGGATTATTGAGCATGCATCAAGACATATTTGTACTTGTTTGTACAGTTTAAAACAAAGATGGAAAACATTAGTTGCAAAACATTTGAAAGGAAATAAGAGGATGTGACTTTTGGCATAGTTGGAATTTCTGGTTTTCATTCTCAGTGTCAAATCTAAATCTATTCACTCTTGTTAAGTGCACTGTAAGATCCAGCCCAGTTTCACATTTTAATATTTTATTGTTTGAGCTAAGAGTCAAGTCTTATGTGTCATTTATAGGCCGAGCTACATGACTGCACTCACACTCAGTCCTATAACAGGTATTTTAATCCAGGAGGTATTAAAGGCTGTCACTTCAACTCAAAATTCCTGTCCAATATTTGGTACAGAAATGTAGGCGAGTTCGAATAATATTCAAATGTGCATGTCAAATATGTCTAAAAAAATGAGTAGTCCAACATGATTTTCTCTTTATATGTCAAGTTGTACTCATTAATGTCTCTTAAAGGGTAGTTTGCAGCAGTTTGTCTTAAAAAGGTTTCAACCTGCCTGATAATAAAGGGCAAAATTTTGCATCTGTAAATCACAGCAGAAGTACAGCATGGTTCTCATTGTGGTAATACAGACATTATCTCAATAGTTTTCCTTATGAGCTGGTTTTGGACATCTTGATTAAAAACAATTAAATTTATTATACAACCACCTCTTTACAACATACAGCATTGGAGATTAAATATAAAAGGGCATCTTTAAAAGCGTGTCTTTTGACTTTTCTGGCATTATGATGCTAAGCAGGCTTTGCTGACATGACCCTCCAGTTTAGTTTAAACTTTGTTGAACACGATGCCTTTTTTCCATAACACCACCAAACTACTGAATAAATGCATCAGTGGGATTGGGTAATGGCTGAAAAATATAAATATGGATCGTGAGACAGCGCAAACCGCCTTCTGTTTAAAAAAAAACCCATCAGTATTGCGTGCACAAAATACTCTATCTGTAATGTACTATTTATCCATCTATTTAGGGTTTTACAACTGTGTCAACCGAAATGAATTAAAGGGACATTGTGCAGTTTTTTTTTTACCTTGAAATAACGGCCGGATACAACTGGGGAGAAAAAAGGGGGAACTCCCCCCCCCCCACCACCACCCAAAACAGCTTCAAAATCACACGAAGGCATGGCCTGCCCTACTCTGCCTCTGATTGGCTGACCCTGATATTCTTACCCTTACCAATCTCACTCCTCATGTGACCAACCAGCGAACATAACAAGTACCAGCCAATCAGAGGCAGTATGGCAGGTCATGATTTCTCCATCCTTGGAAAAGAAAAATCACTTGTGCTTAACCTAAGTTACATAGTACAAGAACGGAAGTTTGGGGCGCGGAGTGGGAATGAAAGAGGCACCATTCTCCCCATTACAAGTCAGTGTACCATCAAAATGATTTTGAGGCTGTTAATTTAACGTTAAAAAAGTTGCATAATATTGCTTTAAGGCTCACTGACACATAACAGTTAGTTTAAGGCAAATCTCACAATCCAACATTTGAAAAGTGATTGACACCATATTTTGACTGTGACAACAAACAACATTGTTGACACCATAGGGTTTGGTTTCCATTTTGATATGTCATACTTTTGGCCACCCACTCAAGGTGAGAGTAGTTATTGGCAAACTCGGAGCCGCCGTCAAAACATCCCTACCGTCTAACAACTGCATAGAAATAAGAGAGGAAACTACTTTCAAAGTTGTTTCGTGCCCACGGGAAACATCTTTGTTCACAGAGGTGTTTCTTAGCCTTGAGGTCTTCATTTAGGTCTGAAGTATAGGTTCCCAGAAAGTTGCCCCGCAGTTTGTGGTCAGATTAGTTGACACGGTCAGAGGAATGCATGCTGTGTCTTTTGATGCACACATCCATTATGATAGGCACTTCATAATATAAGATGAAATGATATTTTATTAATCCCCAAAAGGAAATTCAGATGTCACAGCAGCAAGAGTACACATGCTAATTATAGAGATGTAAAAACACAGCATGGTGGCCCAGTGGTTAGCACTGCTGCCTCACAGCAAGAAGGTCCTGGGTTCGAACCCCTGACTGTCCCAGGCCCTTTCTGTGTGGAGTTTGCATATTCCCCCCGTGTCTGCGTGGGTTTCCTCCGGGTGCTCGGGTGTCCTCCCACCATCAAAAAGACATGCATGGTAGGGTTAATACTCTTGTCTGTGCCCCTGAGCAAGGCAATGGAAAGAAGAACTGGAATTGGTCCCTGGGTGCTGCAGCTGCCCACTGCTATACAATAGGATGGGTTGAATGCAGAGAACACATTCATTGTAAGAATGCAATTCGTTGTAAGAATACAATGTCAAATAAAGTGGCTTTCAAATACACAAATAATATTCAAGAGCATACTGTACCATAGCATACACAAGTATAATAGTCATGGACTATAGACCATTAGCCTTGACCTCTAGTGTAATGAAGTGTCTGGCTATGATGATGGTGTGGAAGCTGAAGTCAAACAGCTAGATTCTTATCAGTTTGCCTACAAAGACAATCGTTGCACTGATGATGCAATATGAACCATAATGCGCTTTATTTTGCAACATGTTGAAAACCCCAAGGCCTATGTCAGACTGCTGTGCAGCCACACATCTGTTAACACATAAATCATCAGGTTTTATCTCTCCTTTATGACCAGCAGGTCCGACTGAACCAGTTTCTCAAGGATGTGTGAGTTCTCCCATTCTGTTTACATCATCTACAAATGATTGTACAAGCAGTCAAGTTTTCTGATGACACTGCCATCCTGGGACTTGCAGACACAGACATTTCTGGCTTAAGTTTAGAGGTTGAAAGGTTTGTACAACGGTGTGATGACCATCATCTCATTGTAAACACTGCGAAAACAGAAGAAATTATTTTTGATCCAGGACATCTGGGGGATCATTCTGCACTACTGATCCATAACACTTGTATTACACAGGTTCATTCTTACAAATACTTGGGTGTACATATCGACTGTAATCTGTCTTGGCATGTCCATGTGATCTCTGTATATACCAGGATTCAACAGCAACTCTACTTTTTGTGCATACTCAGGGTGTTTGGAGTTGGACAGAGGCTAATGATGTCATTTTATCATGCTGTGATAGAGAATATATTACCTTTTGGAATTTCAGCTTGGTTTGGTAACAAATCCGTTAAGTTAAAATCACAAATGAACAGACTGGTCCACACAGCAATGAAAGTGATGGGGGTGAGGGAGCATCCCTCCCTCCACATGCTCTCTGAGAAGACAATAGCTCAACAGGCTAGGAAAATTATCGCTTACCCCTCTTATGTCCTGTATTCAGAATACGAACTGCTCCCATCAGGTAGACACTACAGGGTTCCAATTAAATACAGGAGAAGATACCTGAACAGGTATAAAAACTCTTTCACCCCCCCGTCAGTGAATTCCTAAACTCAGGATATCAGGAAGTTGTGAAATGAGGGGCTATGTTGCACATATTTGAATGCACTTTATGTCTACAGTTGTCTGTGCTATGCACTTTGTCTGTTACTGCACTATAATGTATGTATTTTTATGTGGCAGCCTTTATGTCCAAGACAAATTTCCCTCTGGACAAGTGAAGTTATCTTGAATCTTGAAGATCTAAATGGCAGGAAACACTACATATGCCTATACCTATGTACCCAGGGATATATCAAGCATAAATATACAAATATAATAGGGATATCATCATGTAAGGTGGACAATATCATCTTTATCTTTTCTTTACTAAGACCTCTTTGTCTTGACCTGAATCCGTCGAAATTGTATGCCTGTGGGTTAACCTGTGAGTGATTCAAGGATCAGTATGGTTATTTACAGGTTGTAAACTTTTCTTTCTAGATTCCTCTACTCCTAACTGCTCCATTTCCAGTGTCAGATTTTGCTTCCAAATTGGCTCTTGTATGGCTTTTCATTGACATAGTTCATTTCAGCCAAGCAATCTGCTGAGTCTATGGTGTGTTCCAGCTGTGTTTTGTTGCCGCAGTTAATATTACCATGGCATCCTGGTACACTATTTTATCCTTTACGAGTGCTGGCAGGGACACTGAAGACCTGTATACACCTGTGCACACATATGAAAATGAGGGAGAGAGAGAGACACACACACACACACACACACACACACACACACACACACACACACACACACACATAAACAGAGAGGTGGGGGGAGGACGATGAAGCAGGAGAGAGAGAGATCTGGGAAAGGAGATTGGACATGGACTGTAAAGGAGAGAGCAAATGAGAGATGTAAAAGAGGTTCAGAGAGAAAGCGAGGTAGGCAAAGCATTCAGTTTCCCTGCCTTGATGTAATGGCATATTCATAACCTCCTGCTGCCACTAGTGATGTAAGGCTCGGGCAATTAAAGGCCTTCATCTGTCACACAGTCTGTGTGTGGCTCTCTGCATATATGTGCTTGTGTGTGTGTGTGTGTGCGTGTGTGTGTGTGTGTGTGTGTGTGTGTGTGTGTGTGTCCTTGGTGACAGATGTGTATCAGAGTACACGTATAAAAAGTGCATGCGTGCTGGCATGCCTGCATCTGTGTCAGTGTTTATGTATATTTGTGCTTCACCCCAGTGGAGATGATGTCACACTCCACACAGCACACCATGATACCAGAGGGAAACGAATACATTTATTATAGACTATAATTTGCAGTATGCCTCACCATGTTTTGAAAATGCACCATGATTTAGAGGTCAGGGTCAACATGCTTTTTCTCTTTGCAGTTTCCACTAAGTGATAATCCGGTCTTCACTCTTATGCACACAACTTTCATTGTTTCACATTTCCGAAGACATGATGCAAAACATTGCATTATTTGTTTGCAGTAAAGTGCGTCATCACTTTTTAGAAGATCTGCTTTGTCAAAGTGTGCTTTCATCCAAAGCATCTTACTTTGCTTGCTTCAAGGTCTTCTTTTTTTTTTTTTGCTCTTAGATATAACTGACCTCAGTAACCCTACAATTTACAGGCCATTAATTACATAGTAATTGTTAAGCAATTAATAAGAAAAAATAACAGTCAAGTAAAATCAGTATAATGACAAGGTGTAGTAGTAGTATTACCGGGAAGTATTGGGTAATTATTAACAGTACTGTTATTGGTATAATAATAGCACAAGTATGTGATCCATGCATTACAGTATATAATTATATAATAGATAAATATATAGTATATATTTTCAGTATATAAGATAAGTAGAAAATATAGGCATAATAAGTTATAAAGTTATAATGGTATATAATATAATATATAAGCATAAGTTATTGTGACTTAGTTTGTTTTTTTTTTTCCTGTAATATATGTAAATACTAGAAGCTGCTGTAAACCGGATTCAAATTCCTCATATGTACAAGCACACTTGGCCAATAAAGTTCATTGTGATTCTGATAGAGTAACATTAAAGCACAATAAAGAGGTTTGGTGGGTAATTATATGGGAATTAATTATTATATTGAGTGGTATAGCCCACATACACGGTAAGACAGGTGTGTCGTTTCTTCACATTAGCACATAATTTCTTAGCAATTTCTTAACAATTACTATGTAATTAACGGCCTATAAATTGTAGGGTTACCCTGACCTCTTTTGGTTATGAAATATGGCCGAGCATAAGAGAAGAAAGAAGAAAGCCACTTTATTGTGTAATTGTACAGTTGTTTGGTTACAATGAGTTTGTTCTCTGTATTTAACCCATCCTATTGTATAGGAGCAGTGGGCAGCTGCAGCAACCGGGGACCAATTCCAGTTCTTTCCATTGCCTTGCTTAGGGGCACAGGCAGGACTAATAATATAATAATTTATTTATATAGCACTTTTCTAAAACAATGTGATAAAGTGCTTTACAAACACAAAGAGATCAAACCAGACAAATCAAAAATAAAAGAGTAAGACCAAATATTACATTCATTAACCCTAACATGCGTGTCTTTTTGATGGTGGAAGGAAACCGGAGCACCCGGAGAAAACTCACGCAGACACGGGGAGAACATGCAAACTCCATAACCACGGCCTTGTTCAGGCTATGCCCCACTAATGAGCTGTGGGGTCGACGGGGCAACCTTACTAATAAAATAATTCAAACTTTGTAGATTGAAGCATTTTAACCTAGTTAGTACCCACTGTACTGCTTTATAGGCGTAAACCACAGTTAGATGGTTTGATGGATGGATGGATGCTTTATTGTCCTCATGGGGAAATTGTACTTGGACTGTACAAAACTAGACCCGTCACCACATATGGTCACACAACACCAGCAAACCGAGGACATAGAGAGTGCACACATAAGGGAAAAAATACACAACCTGAGGCAACAATCAGATTGTGTTTTTGTCCTGCAGTACAGCCTCTGCACCCTCTGCTTATTTTAGGCGATGGTTTAAAATACCACCGGATACTGGCACAAAGTTCTTAAATCGATTCAATTTCCACCACTGAGCTCTGTGTGGTCTGCCTGGCGGTACCAGCTCATACGGAGAGAACAGAATGTGAGACGGATTTTTACCTGTTCAACTATGCACTGCCCAGAGAGAGACTGAAGATTATAATCATCTTTCTGACCAACAGTTTTCATTGCAGTCTGAACTCAATCGGATAACTTTGATTTTGATGACCTAGGAAGGTTCCCAAACCACGCAGTCGTTCCATACCTGATTACACTTTCTAACAGCCCGATGAAAGAAAAACATAATTTTTTGTTCGACTCCGTACGTACGCGTTCTACGTCAAAAATAAATTCACCAGAGGAGTCGAGAACATTCGCAGTCATCCGTCCATTATCCAAGCCGCTTATCCTAATTGAGGTCACAGGATGCCAGAGCCTATCCCAGCAGTCATTGGGCCGCAGGTGGGGAGACACCCTGGACAGGCCATCACAGGGCCCACACACACACACACACACATGCGCGCACACGCACACACACACACACGCACACCTAGGGACAATTTAGTACAGTCCATTCACCTGACCTACATGTCTTCGGAGAGTGGGAGGAAACTGGAGCTCCTGGAGGAGACCCACACAGAGAGAACACGCAAACTCCACACACACCTAGGATGACCCCCAAGGTTGGACAACCCCGGGGTTCGAACCCCGGACCTTCTTGCTGTGAGAAGACCACTCTCACCACTGCACCAACGAGCCGCACATTCGCAGTCAACATGTTCAAAGCTCATGTGATTTTTGCAGTGTGTTGTTTGAAACGGAGCAGTGATTAGATGTCACTCCTTCTGAAAGAAAATCATACCACAATTTTACCGCTTTTTGTTTTGTTTCCTTTCCATTTCTTTTCTTTTTTCTTTTCCGAGACTTCTCATCCTAACCGAGGAAAGGGAAATTCAAATGCACGCCTACACACACAGACTTAGACACTCAGCATAGGCAAGGTCACCACAGATTACTATTGTGTCATCTCCACCGCCAGAGTTATCAAAATCTCTGCACGCGCTTATCACCCTCTTGAGAGGGAGAGAGAGAGAGAGAGAGAGAGAGAGAGAGGATGCTCTCTCTCGCTGACATCATAGCGCTAGCTCATTAGCATCATGGAGCCAGAGGCTAGTCATTTAGAAACCTCTTCTGACCACAAGCAGAAATGCACAGAAACGCAACAGATAAACACACAGCGCCCAAACTGCTGACAGAGATAAGACTCATTCTGTTTAGAGGGCTGAGACGTATGTGCGCACACGCACGCACACACACACACACCTAAGGACAGGATGCCTCACCATCAAGGCTGTAATTATCACCATGAAGGAGTTGATAAGCCTGAATACAGGAGTAGACAGACGCAAACAAGCCAGCCGTTTGCACGCACAATAAGAGACAGACACACTTGGAATGGTGAAGGTCAACCAGAATTATGATGTCTTGCATGAGACATCATAATGACCCCAAGGTTATCACCGTATGTGTATGTGTGTGTGTGTGTGTGTGTGAACGAGTAGGGGGTGTGTGTCTGTGCGGGTGTGTAGAACCCCTCAACAAATCACAGTGTTT
The DNA here is from genome assembly GCF_029633865.1 of Lampris incognitus. Lineage (NCBI taxonomy): Eukaryota > Metazoa > Chordata > Actinopteri > Lampriformes > Lampridae > Lampris > Lampris incognitus. Next base: position 33,763,119 of record NC_079224.1, read on the forward strand.
TGCAGTAGAAGATGGTAGTGATTGGTCTCTTACCCTCTGTGTCCTTTTGGTGAAGGACTCGAACTGATGTGTGTGTGCGTGTGTGTCTGTGTGTGTGTGTGTTTGAGCTCATTGCATTCATGCGTGTGCGAGAGAGAGAGAGAGGAGAGAGGGGGGGGTGTGAGAGCCTACAGTGAGTGTGTGTCTTCAGTTACCTGTATGGGTGCTGGTGTGTGTGTGAGTTGCTGACACACGTCCTGCTAGAGGAGTGAAAAGTAATTGGTAGGCCAGAGAAAATTCCCCTCATTTTCCTGGTTCACTGGCTGCTTGCTGCATGTTAAATTAGAGTGAAGATGAAGAGCATGAGGGTGGTGTGTGCCTGTGTGTGTGTGTGTGTGTGTGCGCGCACGCCTGTGTGTGCGCACGCCTGTGCGTGCGTGTGTAGAAGAATGAAAAGAGAGAGTGAGATATAGAATGAATAAGGAGAGGGAGACAAGGGGGGCTTTGGGTAAGTGATTTACTGCGTAGTCATGTCTACGTAGCGGTGCTCTTCATAGTCGATGAAGTCAAACATGACCACCTTGCTTTTTTTGTTTTTTTATGAAAAAGGGGAGCCGGGGGTGTACTTTCCACCTGTTACCCTTCCTCTTTCTCTTCATTGGTGAAGTGTGAGACAGGTTGTTACCAGGTGAAACTCTCCAGAGAGTCAACACTGTACATGTAACCTAATGCACAAATACAGGATCAGTCGTAGTAATGGGCAATATGGAAAACAGTATCACCATAATCATAGGGAATCTCACACAGTATCGATATATATCACAATACATGTTCACCTACACAAAAATGTAGTGTTTAAGAGTAAGTTTGGTCATGTGAGTTTGGCAAATGCAAAAGTGCAATATCAAACCAAACCTAGATACTCCCTCAGATATTTCAGACATCATTTTGTGAGGAAATTTGAGGTACTAGATCTTGTCATCGTTAATTTAGCTACTAAGAATATTGCCTGTAACAATATGACGGTGTACACATTTTATCTGGAGACAATACCTTTCAAACACGATAAACAATAATATTGAATTATTGCTGAAACCCCTTTATATTTGGTTACATGTGTTATGGTGACATTTGTTTTTGTAAGTGATTTTGTGTGTGTCTGTGTGTGTTTTCTATGGCTGTTCTGATTCTCTGTGTCCATCTGTGCTCCTCTCTCTCTCTCTCTCTCTCTCTCTCTCTCTCTCTCTCTCTCTCTCTCTCTCTCTCTCTCTCTCTCTCTCTCTCTCTCTCTCTCTCTCTCTCTCTCTCTCTCGCTCCCTCACTCCTTATTTAAAGAGGTTTTTTTCCCTGTCTCTGTCCTACCAGGTGTGCTGTGGAACTTGTCATCTTGTGATGCCTTGAAGATGCCCATCATCCAGGACGCCCTGGCCGTGTTGACCAACGCTGTGATCATTCCCCACTCCGGATGGGACACCTCCCCCCACACACAGGAGGACCGCAAGCTGCACCTCCACTCCTCACAGGTCCTCCGCAATGCCACCGGTTGCCTCAGGTTGGTGGGCCTCAGAAGAATAGAGAGGATGATGATGGTGTGTGTGTGTGTGTGTGTGTGTGTGTGTGTGTGTGTGTGTGTGTGTGTGTGTGTGTGTGTGAATATCCAGAAAGTCGAATCAGTTCACAATGGACACATCTGGACACAATGTTTAGGGGAGACGTGACTTCGTCAGTCTCACCTGACTGCAGGTGTCCCCACCCTAATAAACGGCACAGTTGCATAACGACTACAACTGGCGCAGTTACATCACAACCGACAACTAGCGATTGGTTTGATGTGCTAATTGCCATGACCATTGATTAGAGTTTCAATGGTCATGTGTACTATTCACAGAGGATTGGGGAATAGTTGCAACCGCAACCACAGCATTGTAAGATGGTGTCAAATGTACTCTTAGCCCCCAGTCGGTTCAGGGATGGTCGTTCCCTCTTCACATAGATGGCCTCTTTGACTCTCCGTTCAAGCGTGTGTGTGTGTGTGTGAGAGAGAGAGAGAGAGAGAGAGAGAGAGAGAGAGAGAGAGAGAGAGAGAGAGAGAGAGAGAGAGAGAGAGAGAGAAAGATCGCTAGACCTCGTTGGGCATTCAAGTGTGTTATTCTACTCATTTTCTTTCTCTCCCCAGCATTTCTTTCTGCTGTAGTCTGTTTCATAACTATCAGTCAAAGGTGATTTTTTTGTTTTTTGTTTTTTTGTTTTTGGATGAGGCACTTTTAAAGATAACTAATATCTGCCAAAGCAGTGTGCGGTTCAAAAAATATGTAAAAGACAGGCAAGAGAATAAAAACAGAAGACACATATGGAAAAAAAAACTATGAAAGATGAATCCAGCAGGTCAAGGAGACTTTAAAGCTTGGGGTAAAAATTAGTATTTAAATGAATCGTAAATTATTCAGTAGTTTTGGGGTGGGTGCGGTTTGGTGGCTACCAGATCTTGGAGTCTGCGACATATGCCCAGCAGCAGCAAACGCTGCAAGTATGAATCCTGGAAGTGTTTGCTCATGTAAAGAATTCAGCATAACAATTCCCTGAAGGTAATCAAAGCACACGTCTTTTTTATTTTAATTTATTTTTAAACACTGATAATGGCAGTACTTGCCATTCACTGCGTTTACATGATGTTAGAAAAAGATGATTTATTGTGTTAGTCTGACTAAAACTTGGCTTTTAACATACTAAATCGAGTTTCTCAAGTTGGACTAACACACCTAGATAATGCGGTAGTGGATCGATTTACTCTGGCATGTATACGCTTCAATCAGCCCCGAAGTGGCCAAGGCGTTCTGCGCATTTCTGGACAGACGAGGAGACAAACTTTATGGTGTGTCAGTTAGCGTGCATGTCATTTGTACCAAGAGTAAAGCGTAGAGTACGTATGAAATATACAGCGCTGTAAAGTTGTCCCATATTTTCACCTCACCGCTCGACACGGAACCCGCTTGCCGCTTGCTGACTTGTTTGGTATGTGATGCAATAGGTCAACTGGAAGAAGGTCTCGTAGCAACCAGCTGAAAGGGGGCATATCGCCACCTACCGTACCGGGGTCGGACATACTTCATCAATAAATCGATTCTCCCCCAGTTCTTGTATACTGGGACAGCGACAGTAGTCCAGTTACATGGCCTACTACTACTTTCGGCTGCTCCCGGTAGCTCGACTTAACTGTGCATATAAACATAATCACTGAGTGTGAACTGGCTAAACAGATGGACTTTAAAGACATATAAAGGACTTTGTATCCAGTAAGATAAGGAGGATGGCTGTATAAGAGGTAGCCATAAGGTAAGAAATAACATTTTCTACTAAGAAATTAGTGGTGCAAGTTTAGCAGCTGTTTGTTGACCTTGGCATGTTTAGGTGAGTTCTATTATAGTGTGTGGGTGTGTGGGGCCACCGTTACTGAGTAAGTCTCTCTCAGTTTCATTATATGTGTTTAGTAGGAGAGAGAGAGCATGCACATGCATTGATATAAGTAAAGCAGAATTTTTTTGGGGGGGGGGCATTAACTGGATGTTTTCAGGGGCCCAGTAATTTCTGTTGGCGGGCCTGCACACACACACACACACACACACACACACACACACACACACACACACACACACACACACACACACACACACACACACATTATGTTCATTTTCTCCCCAAGAGGTCTTATTATGTGTATTGGGAATACTGCACAGAAGAGCTCATCGGTGTATTAATTATCATTAACGCAAAGTTAAAGAGGATGTCACGGCGGTATAATGAAAGTGTGTTATTCAGTAGGAGTGTCAGACCAACCTCACCAGTCAATACATCATTGGCTTTTTTTGCGAACCATAATTTAGCTCCACTGTGTCTTTAGGTGTGTGTGTGTGTGTGTGTGCGCGTGTGTGTGCGCGCGTGTGCGTGCGTGCATGCATGCGAATTACCAATAGCGATACTGAGACAGCATCCTTTAGCTCTCCATTCATCAAAATTCAATAAAAGTTTCACACTTTGTTCGGATAGCGATCTATAGAAGTGTGATGCTCTGTAATTATGTTCTTCTCCAAAAACACACACTTATATTTCATCTCCAAGAATTTCATTATAATATCACGTTGTTTTCACATGATCTCCATTTAAGTAATACAGACAGGATTTGTAACTTTCCCTTCTAAACCTCTGAAGTCCCCATTCTGCAAGATTTGATAAAAAGTACTCCTTAGCTCTTGTAGCCGATCTATAATAAACTCTGGATTGATGATTGCATAAAATCTGTGAAGCCTCGTTGGTATTCCCTGTATCATTTGTAGTAACGAACACAGATAAGTGGATGGACAGTGCCAGCAGCTTGTTCTCTGCGAGGTGAGCATTCATGCTGCCCATAATATTAAGTTATATGATTTATATGTATTATCCATGTGCTTAATACCATACACCGTATTATCATTAGATCTCAAAATGTGCAGCTAACAACTATTAACGTTAAAAGTAGTACTACAACCATAAACGTAATAAATTAATACGTCATCTAGCATACTTTACCATCACCTGTATATAGTTTCACCACCTCCATACCACATTCTTTTTCAAATGTTGTCTTTCAAGCAAATGCTGTAGATACATCTAGTCATAGTGACAAGTGGCAGAAACCCCAGACACAATAAACTTTTTAAGGAATACCAAGATGGGCTTGCTGTGGGGTCAGCCTTAGCGGGCGTTCTATCATCAATCCAGAGTTCATCATGGATCAGTGCTTGTAGCGGCATATGAAACATATAAAATACTGAGGTTTTATTATCCCACTCCACCAAAAAAGATGTGCTGTAAAGTTACAGTACCAGAAATCTATTACAGTATTTTTATTTCTTAAAGGTTTACAGACAGAGGTAATAAATTTGATTTCATAAAGAAAAAGATGAATAATGGACTACTTGTAACTGACATTTTATAGATATTGACTGTGTTCTCCATTATTTATTGGGCGCTTTTCGGTATTGTGCCTTCATCAGAATGCTTGTCATGCAAACATACTGGTACCAGAACATCAGCTAGTGTTTGCTTTCCAGAAGTGTACATCACATCTTGGCACAATCTTCTGGAATTAATCATGAATGACTCACTAAATTGGAGGATTTGAGTGTTTCACTTGACAGCAGAGACCGGCAAGGACCTGCTTCCATGACGTCAGTCCAGCTATTTAGGAAGCTGAGAAGTTTCACTGCATAAAATACCCCCAAAAAACCCAGACTAGCAAAGAGATTGAACTGTTTTCAGTACATGAAGGTTTTACCAGATAATTCAATACTTGAGTCTTGCCAAGACACCACCCTTGCTTGGTTGGTACACGTTAAGTAAATGATGAAATTTCAATGGTGCCTCAGACTCCCAGAGTTTGTTTCTTGTAAACAAGTCCAGAAGAAAAATTTCTTGAAGACATAATAGCTGTGTGCCAGACTGACCTCATATCTATGCAGTCTCCATTTATTCAGAGGAAGAAAGCCAGAAAGAAAGCCACTTTATTTTGTCATTTTACAGGTTACAATGAAATTTGTTCTGTGCATTTAACCCATCCTATTGTATAGGAGCAGCGGGCAGCTGCAGTGCCCGGCGACCAACTCCAGTTCTTCTCTCCATTGCCTTGCTCAGGGGCACAGACAGGAGTATTAACCGTAACATGCATGTCTTTTTGATGGTGGGAAGAAACCGGAGCACCAGTAGGAAACCCACACAAACACAGGGAAAACATGGAAACTCCACACAGAAAGGACATGAGATGACCTTGGGTTCGAACCCAGGACCTTCTTGCTATGAGGCAACAGTGCTAACCACTGGGCCGTCTTGCTGCCCAGCTGTGACAAATTACAGCTGCAAACACAGAAAAATGACGAATTAGCTTTGGACATAAACCAAGATGTTATTTATCCTGCATTTTTGCCAGAAAACTTTTATTGAACCTCTCATTGATTTTTCTAAGCAGTTTCTCTGGCTATGTGACAAAAGCACTGTATTAGTTCAACAGGATTGCAGTAAAACTATTACTACAGATATAGCCTGTGCGTATATCATGTCTGTCTACATATCTGCCACTTTCTGTTTATGTACCCCCTTGCTCTCTCTCTCTGTCTCTCTCTCTCTCTGTGTGAGGGGAAGTGCGAGTGAGTGAACGGAGCAGCAGTGAGTTGCTTCGGTGTGAATGGATTTCTGTGCTTTCTCTTTTTCTATCTGTTTTGTGTTTTTGTATGTGTTTATTTTCATGTTATTAGGTTGTGGTGGTTCAGTTTGATAGTGGGGTGTGCAGCCGGGCGTTATGCCCGTTGTAAGTAGTTGTGAGGAGCGGGATAAGCTGACATACCGGCATGTGGTTAAAATATTGCCAAGTGTCGGCTGTTCAGTGGAGGAGGTCAGCTATGCTGTTAGAGAAGTTGCAGGGTTTGAAAGTGTAAAATCTGCTTCATGCGTGAACAGCACTATTGTAATTTTTCTGGATGGTGTGGCCAAATTTGAGAAGGTTGTTGAAAATGGTATTGTGTTTCGTGATACCCCTGTTCTCCCGCTGGTGAACCCATCAAAAAAGATTATGATTTCAAACACACCTCCATTTATTAAAAATGAAGTGTTGGCCAAAGAGCTGTCATGCTTCGGGCAGCTGGTGTCTCCCATTAAAATGGTTCTGCTGGGGTGCAAGTTGCTAAAGCTAAAACATGCTGTGTCACAGAAGACAAGTCTTTATGATTCCCGAAGACCGCACGGGTGATTTGAACTTGACTTTCAGTTTCAAAGTTGACAGTTTCAGTTACATCGTGTTTGTGACTTCTGAAACTATAAAATCCTTTTGTTGCGGGGCAAAGAAACGTTTGGTTCAGTCTTGCCCTAAGGCTAGAGAGCCGGCCAGCTCAGGCCCACCTGGAGCACCGCGGCCTGCGGCTGAGTCTGACTCGCCTGGTGTGCTTCAGTCTGCAGAGGAGACAGGCAGACATGCAGGGTCGGGAGCAGATTGTGGAACAGGATCAAGCTGAGAGTGGAAATCAAGTCAAAGAAGGAAATTCCAAGACCAGAGAAATAAGAAAAAGTAAACAGACAGAAAAAAATAAATGTGACAAAAATAAAGAAAGCTGCAGTCAGAGTGTGGAAAGTGTGGTTAGTGATGTGCTGATGGATGAGAACATGTCTACGGGGGAGATAGGTCTAACAACTGAATCTAGCAAAGATAATTTTTTTTAACAAAAGAACAAGTGTTTGAGGATTCGTCTGATGAGGAATGTGAGTGGACACTGTCACAAGAGGATGAAACCATTTTATTGTCCTCTTGAGAGAATAAAGAAATTTCTAGTGGAAACCTGAGGGCAGTTAAAACTGAAAAGTTTTTCCCTGATTTGAGAGTTTTTGTCAGGTCTGTGACACGGCTGAGAAAGGAAGAAGGGGCTTCCAGTGAACAAGAGATTTAACAACTCGAGAAAATTGTGACAAAAGTCAATGCACAACTAATTGAAGATCATGATGTCAGAAATTATTCTCCACATATTTGTATGTTTTTTGGTGTAGTGACAAATTCTGTCTTTTCCATGGATGATTTAAAAATAGGTTCTTTAGATATAAATGGACCAAGGAGTGATGTGAAAAGAGCTTCTCTTTCCAAACTGATAAAAATAAAAAAAATAAGATGTTGTTTTGGTACAAGAAACTCAACACTGACACAGAATGAAAGTGACTGGATAAGGGAGTGGCCTTGAGAATTCCAAGCCATAAACTGTCAACAGTGGTGGAGTTGGTGTGCTTTTTTCAAAGGGCTTTAGTCCCTGTTCTGAGGTGGAAGAAATAATGTGGTCATATTTTAAAAGTCAAAGTACAATATGAAGGTGTGAAAATTATTTTTGTAAATGTTTATGCTTCAGCTTTGAGCATTGAAAGAATGAGAGTTTTAAATATTACGTGTGATGTAATTCATAATTGTACTAAGGATTTTTTGTTTCTGGGAGGTGATTTTAATTGCTCTGAAAATGCCAAATTAGACAGAAATCACCTAGAGCCTCATCCCATTTCATCTGCCAAACTTAAGCAGTTAATTGAAACTTGTGAGCTTAAAGATGTTTGGAGAGGTTTTAACAGGAATGACAGGCAGTACACATGGAGTCACTCCAAGGACAATTTATCATTGGCCAGAATTGTTCGTTTTTATTGTTTGAAGCATCATTTTGGTATTTTTAAAATGTGTCAAATAGTTCCTGTTGGTTTTTCTGACCATTGCCTTGTTCTGTGTTCCTTTTACATTCAAGATGTTAAGTTACACAGCACATATTGGCATTTTAATACTGGCCTTTTACTTGATAAATCTTTTAGAGAGGATTTTTAATTGTTGGAGGTGCTTCATGACAGTTTGTGTAAAGGACAACTACAACTGAGCTGAAGAAAGGCAGTTATCACTTTGCTGTTGAAAAAGGGAGCTCTACAAGATCTGAAGAACTGGAGACCTGTAACTCTGCTGCGTGGGGACTATAAATACTCTCTAAAGTTTTAGTCTCTAGACTTAGAGAGGTGATTCATGTTGACCAGACTTATTGTGTGCCTGGCAGGTTAATAAGTGATAATATCACTCTAATTGGGCATGTTTTGGACATTTCTGGCTCATTGGGTATAGATACTGGTCTCATTTCCATTGACCAGGAAAAGGCTTTTGGCCAGGTTGAACACCTGTATCTGTGACAGATGGTAAATGCTTTTGGGTTCAGCCCAGGTTCCATAGACAAGACTCCAGGTACTGTACCGTGATATTGCGAGTATACTAAAAATTGATGGTGGCTTGGCTGGGCCTTTTAATGTACAGAGGGGGGTATGGCAGGGATGCTCTCTTTTTGGGATGCTGTATTCCTTCTCAATTGAGCCTTTTCTTCACAAACTCCAAAAAGAACTCTGTTGAGGGAGGCTGTGGTGCATGTAGGACATTTGGACACCCCCTGCTGGGCAGGATCAGTAGTTACAGAAGTGTTCTGCAGAGTAGGGATTCTAACCCTTGGATCGGTAGTGAACACTGCTGGACCTGACTTGGACAATGCAGCTGCTCTAGCAGCTTGTCTGGGAGTGTGATCTTTGAGGATCATCAGCGAGCTGCTTGAACACTGGAAATGCTGTTTGACTGGATATGAATGTCTCCTGTTGAATGAATACAGCAATGGTTTGATTGTGCCTCATATAGATGATCCTTTTCCTTGTTTAGGTATTCATCCCAGTTCTGATGACTGTGCTGATTATTTTTTAGATGAGAAAAGCCATACTTTTCTAAAGGTAAAAGGTAAAACTTTATATGGAATGACGGTTAAGTGTCAGAACAAGAGTAAATTACACAATCGTGTCAACGCACCTTAGCGAGGTCATCTGGGCTTGGGAGATGTCAAACCTATTTGGAGTGGCTTATATAAACCACCATTAACAAAAAAGGTTGCTGACTTAGAGTGGAGAGTTTACATGGGGTGGTAATGCTTTTCTTCCTGTTATTAGTCAAGGTGTGAGTAATAAATGTCTTTGTCCTTACAAAGAAACCATATTCCATTGTTACACCTAGAGTGTATGTGCCTGGTACCACTATTCATGTTGGAGAGTTTATTCAGAAAGGTTGGGGAGGTTTTCTCCAAGTAAATGTTCATTCTTTGGTTTAAATACAAACAGTCTGAAAAAGACAAATGTCAGCTCGTGAATTTTATCTTGGGACAAGCAAAAATGGCTATTTATGTAAGCACAAAGAGGAAGATTGATGACTCAGTAGACATTGGTGTAAAATTATTGTTTACTAGGATGGTGAAAACCAGGATAATGATTGATTTTAATAATTACAAAGAAATGAAGGTTGTAGATCAGTTCAACATTATCTGGACTCACGGCGATGTGTTGTGCTCTGTAAAAGAAAACCAACTTGTTTTTTTTCAGTGGAGTTTTTGTGATTTATTTATTTTTGAGTATTTATTTTTTTGTGTCTTGAAGATGGTTTTTTTTTTAGGCTTTTTGAATTATTGATGAACTAAGTTACTTTTAAAAATCATATCTCTCTTGCTCTCGCTCTCTCTCTCTCTCTCTCTCTCTCTCTCTCTCTCTCTCGTTCTCGCTGTATGTCTGCCTGTCTGTGGGCCAATACACTGGATATAATCTGTGCAAGAATTTTGCAACTTATATCCTCACCTGCTCTCTGTATAAACTGTGCATATTCACAGCTAACAAAGGCGTCAATTGCTTCTAACATCAGTGCACGTGCACACACACACACACACACGCACAGACAAACACACACACACACACACACACACACACACACACAAAAGCATAACCACAAGGGAAACAAGTGAGCAGGTGTGTGCATTGTCATGTCTGCGCAGTCTGTGTGTGTGTGTGTGTGCGCGCGCATGCATGTGTCTGCACATGCACGTCTATGTGTGTTGTGAGCGATAACGTTGTGTCATGCAATTCCCCCTAAGCTCGACGGGCTAATTCATCTTTCTCACGCCTTATTAGGGAATGCTGGGAGTCTGATTAAAGATTGAATATTTCATGGCGGGTTTGGTACATAGCCGACCACCTGGTCTCTATTTCTCTCCTTTCTCATGATCCCTTTCCCTTTCTCAGTTTCCCTCCATCTCTGGCCTTCCATCTATCTTCCAGTCTCAAATGGTACTTCTCTACTTCTCTCTCGCTCGCTCGCTCTCACTCTCTCTCTCCCCAGCTCTACCCCTTGCTCAAGGCATGTTTTGGTCATTGCGGTTTTCAGGTAGGACAATGGCTGTTAAAGGCATTTTTGGCCACTGTTTTGACTATTGACAGGAAATGCAGAATTGGAGTCCAACAGAAAGTCCATTAAGCCGTTAAGAATGACGGAGTGAAAGGAGGGAGATTAACAGAATCACTCAGTACTGACACTAAAAGAGTAAGGTTTGTTCGTGCACCTCACAGGGGTATGTCTTCGTTTAATAGGATAAGCTTTCATTGGAAAGCCTCCTTGTAGAAATGTGATCTGGTTCTAGTAGTATGTGACGTCTTCTGGAATTTTACGTCTAAAAAGTTATTATCCGAGTTAATCGACAGACGATGGCCTTCCACAGAATTCATTCTTAATCCCTGACAACCCTGAACACGTGACTATACATACATATACACTACCGTTCAAAAGTTTGGGATCACCCAAACAATTTTGTGTTTTCCATGAAAAGTCACACTTATTCACCACCATATGTTGTGAAATGAATAGAAAATAGAGTCAAGACATTGACAAGGTTAGAAATAATGATTTGTATTTGAAATAAGATTTTTTTTACATCAAACTTTGCTTTCGTCAAAGAATCCTCCATTTGCAGCAATTACAGCATTGCAGACCTTTGGCATTCTAGCTGTTAATTTGTTGAGGTAATCTGGAGAAATTGCACCCCACGCTTCCAGAAGCAGCTCCCACAAGTTGGATTGGTTGGATGGGCACTTCTTGCGTACCATACGGTCAAGCTGCTCCCACAACAGCTCAATGGGGTTCAGATCTGGTGACTGCGCTGGCCACTCCATTACCGATAGAATACCAGCTGCCTGCTTCTGCTCTAAATAGTTCTTGCACAATTTGGAGGTGTGTTTAGGGTCATTGTCCTGTTGTAGGATGAAATTGGCTCCAATCAAGCACTGTCCACTGGGTATGGCATGGCGTTGCAAAATGGAGTGATAGCCTTCCTTATTCAGAATCCCTTTTACCCTGTACAAATCTCCCACCTTACCAGCACCAAAGCAACCCCAGACCATCACATTACCTCCACCATGCTTAACAGATGGCGTCAGGCATTCTTCCAGCATCTTTTCATTTGTTCTGCGTCTCACAAACGTTCTTCTTTGTGATCCAAACACCTCAAACTTGGATTCATCCGTCCACAACACTTTTTTCCAGTCTTCCTCTGTCCAATGTCTGTGTTCTTTTGCCCATCTTAATCTTTTTCTTTTATTGGTCAGTCTCAGATATGGCTTTTTCTTTGCCACTCTGCCCTGAAGCCCAGAATCCCGCAGCCGCCTCTTCACTGTAGATGTTGACACTGGTGTTTTGCGGGTACTATTTAATGAAGATGCCAGTTGGGGACCTGTGAGGCGTCTGTTTCTCAAACTAGAGACTCTAATGTACTTATCTTCTTGCTCAGTTGTGCAACGCGGCCTCCCACTTCTTTTTCTACTCTGGTTAGAGCCTGTTTGTGCTGTCCTCTGAAGGGAGTAGTACACACCGGTGTAGGAAATCTTCAATTTCTTAGCAATTTCTCGCATGGAATAGCCTTCATTTCTAAGAACAAGAATAGACTGTCGAGTTTCAGATGAAAGTTCTCTTTTTCTGGCCATTTTGAGCGTTTAATTGACCCCACAAATGTGATGCTCCAGAAACTCAATCTGCTCAAAGGAAGGTCAGTTTTGTAGCTTCTGTAACGAGCTAAACTGTTTTCAGATGTGTGAACATGATTGCACAAGGGTTTTCTAATCATCAATTAGCCTTCTGAGCCAATGAGCAAACACATTGTACCATTAGAACACTGGAGTGATAGTTGCTTGAAATGGGCCTCTATACACCTATGTAGATATTGCACCAAAAACCAGACATTTGCAGCTAGAATAGTCATTTACCACATTAGCAATGTATAGAGTGTATTTCTTTAAAGTTAAGACTAGTTTAAAGTTATCTTCATTGAACAGTACAGTGCTTTTCCTTCAAAAATATGGACATTTCAATGTGATCCCAAACTTTTGAACGGTAGTGTATGTACACACAGAAAACAGATGGGAATACACACTAATTCAAACCGTTGTTCCTTTCAAAATGTATTGCAGATTTTAAACAAAAGTTTGAAAAGTCTAAAATTCCACATTTCCTGTCAATAGTCAAAACAGTGGCCAAAATGCCTTGAACAGCCACTGCCCTACCCGAAAACTGCAATGACCAAAATACACATTGAGCAAGGGTAGGGCGAGAGAGAGAGAGACATGACAGCAGCATATAAAGTTTTAGCCCTACATTACAAGATAAACTTGATAAATAAAATAAATCAACTGCTGAACAATGATCATATGCCAACTAAAACAATTAGCCTTAACACATTGCAAATCATGGACCACTCAGCGGGCCTTTAACAGCCATTCAGTAAGCAGCCATGGTGCACGGCATGGTATAACCACATTTAAGAGAGCTCGCCTCCAATAAAACGACCATTCAGCTCAAATCCAAAAGCAATATTTTCCCCCTTTCAACCGCATCCAAGAGCAATTAAGTCAAACACGGCAACAACACGAAGGCAAAGCCGTGCAAGCTGTAAATGGGAGCAAGTTAGATTAAATGCAATGACACAACAATACAGCGATGAGAGAACGAAATGAAATGGTGTTCCGAACCAGTTTGAAGTTCGTTCAGTCTTCCCATGCCTTACATATGAATAAGAATGAAAATAGAAATTGAGCACCAACTGTTGGCCATGCAATAAACTAGTGTTAGACACCAAAGAAAGCCTACAATACAGAGCAATGGTTTTCATCAAACCCCTGAGTAGTTGTTGGCCTGGTAGGTGGCTTTAAGTGAACCGTTGTCTATACCGTCATGGCTTTGTTTCTGATGGGAACATGCAGGCATCCAAAAAAATATCCATTCAGTCAATATGCACTTAGTCTGCCCTTGTGTGCTGCCGCAGGTGTCTTAGACCCTTCAAGTGAACAATGTGGAGGGGGGATTATGTAGTACAAATCAACTAACATTTTTCTTTTGGTAAATGTCAGAATAAGAGTGTTTAAAGTGAAAGAGTATTTTGTAATGAAAGTAAGTATGTGTGGGGGTGTGCATGTGTGGGGTTTTTTTGTGAGAAAAAAGGGGAGAGACAGTTACAAGGCATATTTGTGTGTGTGTGTGTGTGTGTGTGTGTGTGTGTGTGTGTGTGTGTGTGTGTGTGTGTGTGTGTGTGTGTGTGTGTGTAGAGGAGATAGAATAGGAGAGACTTGATTTGGGTGTGTGCATATCTGAGTGTTTTAGGTGTTTTTATTTGTGTGTTAGTTTGTCAGACAGGCAGAATTAGAGAGGGCATATTCATAAGAGTGAGACAGAATAACAGACTCTTTGTACTTGTGCGTATATATTTGTGTGTGTATGTGTACGATTGCGATACTGTGTGTGTGTGTGTGTGTGTGTGTGTGTGTGTGCGCGCGCGCGCGCGCGCCTGTGTGCCAACCCCTTGTCTCTATCACTGTGTTGTTCTCAGCACTGATGATAATTGGTTGTAGCCCCATTGCGTGTTCCTATGTCTCTTGTCTCGACCTCAACTATTGTACAAACAGACAATCAAACTCACTTTCTTTTTCTTTCTCTCTTTTACATTGTGAGTTACTGATTCAAGGCAAACAAACTCCTAAAGAGATCCAGACAAACATAACCATCCTTTCAATAACATGAGAGTTTAGATCACAGGAAATGGCTCAATGTCCCTTTTCAAAAGAATCCCCCTCCAAAGTATCATGGAGGATTTAGCTACCCCACCGGCGAGTCACAATGGAAATGCCTCAAGGCTCTTTGCTTGGCCCACTCCTTTTCATACCTCCATGTTTGGTTTCATTTATCTTGGCACATGGTTTCTCTGACCATTACCATGCCAATGACACCCAATTCTACATTTCCTTTCCGCCAGAAGACATAGAGGTGTCTGTGCTGGTTGCTGCCTACCTTACTGATGATATAAATGCTCGGGTAATGGGGAGAGTCACTTCAAAGCTCAGCTTGTGTGAATCTGAGCTGCCGGTCATCCCTCCCAAAGCCTCCATTCACCTCAGGGACATATTGATCAGATCATCGGTACATCAACATTTATGCTGTGTATGACATCGGTACTGAAAAGAACACGGTATAGCCGCAGGAAACCTTGGGGTGCTAATTGCCAATTTTGATTTTCTGACCTCATTGCACCCCTATGACAAATGAACAAACGAGGGTAACACAAATCTGATTTGTTTTTAGTGTGTGATGATCAGTTGTCATCCTTGTACTTTAAGTTAAAACAAAGATTTTCTTTTAGCAAGAAATGCTATAGATTCTTACACAGGACAATGGCCAGGACTTGAAAAAGGATTGGAACAGTTGGTGATTTGACAGCTTGATGCTCTTTCTCACTGACATCAGGGGCATGGGCATCTTCTGGCTATCTTAAATGGTCTGACATTTAAAGGGCATCACAGCCAGACAGTCTCACACACAAGGGCACACATCCATAAGCTTTTACTTACACAGTCATACACAGTCATACAGTCTCGCACACAACACACACTCATAAGTTGTTTTCACACATGCACAGTAACCCTGAACTTATCCAGACATTACCCGGAGGTGATGTATATGAGAACGTAAATGTCCGAATCTGTTGGAGCAGACATTAAACGGACTTTACCCTGTCAGCTCCCTAGTACAAAGTCCCTGTAATGTCCGATTGAGCCATTGTGAGAATGGAGCAAGTGATTGTCCAGAGTATTCACAGCGAATGATTGGGCATGTTGATGACGTTTCTCAAAAAAGCATGCTTTTTTTTTGCTTTCCACTCTTTTGTTGATAATGTGGATATGTCCAAATACATATGAATATCAACACAAAAACAGCCATTATTATGGATGAGTCGGTAGCCTCATCCATCATCTTGATGTTCTATAAACAAAACACTACCATTTCTGCAGCGTACTTTTTGCATCAAGTCCCGCCTCCTGCATGCTCTACCCAGGCGCCACCAAACGGAGTATTTCCAGTAGGTGAGAACGTGTCTGACACGGACAAGCTCTTGTTGGGCAGGCCCGCCCACAGAAATGGCTGGGCCCCTGAAAATGTCTGCTTTACTCTTACAAAATCTGTTTTACTCATATCAACGCATGCGTGTGGTTTCTCTCTTCTACTAAACACATACATGTAAACTGAGAGAGACTTACTCAGTAACGGGGTCTACATAGACACACACACACACACACACACACACACACACACACACACACACACACACACACACACACACATACACACCATAATAGAACTCTTTGACACACTTAAACACACCAAGGTCAACAAAGATCTGCTACACTTACACCACACTTACAAAATACAATTTCTTACCTTATGACTTCATCTTTGCCTCTTATGGAGCCGTCTTACTGGTCTTACCAGATACAAAGTCCTTTATGTCCTTTAATGTGTTTAAAGTCATTCTCTCTAGCCAGTTCACACTCACTGGCAAGTATTACTGTTATTATTGCTTATATTGAGGATGAACATGATTAGTGCTTTCCTCTCCCCCCCCCCCCCCGTTTATGTGCGGCCTTGCTGTTGGGTTAGACGTGTGAAAAAGTAACTTCGGACAATGCCCGGACCTGATTCTCCGGACGTTGTCCAAAATTCATATGAGAAAACAGCTATACAGACACATTCACATATGGACAAACACACACACAAACTCAGATTGCTCACTGAAAAGCAAATCTCCACACAAAGTTCTTGGCTGCCTGTTGCTCTTCTTCTTTTAGTGCATTTTATGTGTTTTGTGGGTAAACATATGTGGTTGCGTGTTGTTGTTTGGCGGATGAAACTCATTATTAATGTGTTTGTGCTGAGTGCTCAGTTTTTCCCCGAACCTGTGATTGATGAGGTGTGTGTGTGTGCGCGTGTGTGTGTGTGTGTGTGTGTGTGTGTGTGTGTGTAATAGGAATGTGAGTTCAGCTGGGGAGGAGGCACGGAGGAGGATGAGGGAGTGTGAAGGCCTGACAGATGCCCTGCTGTATGTCATCCAAACCGCATTGGGGAGCAGTGAGATTGACAGCAAGGTAACAAACATGCACATTCTCACACACACTCACTCAGCCCCTCCCTCACGTACACATGAGCAAAGACCTGCATACATGCAGAAATTATGGAACCACACATACACAGGTGAAGGAAATCATTTCTAGTGTGTGCATGTCTGTGTATGTATGTGTGGGTTGGGTTGTGTAACAAACAGAATAGTTGTGTTACATGTTATGTTAGTGTTTTTGAGCGAGTGTATAAGCGTGAATGTGAAGGACAGTATAGTTATTTTTGTGTTTGCATGTGTCATTCAGTAGAAATCCGGAGTTGCTGTCGGTGTCAGTTTTTGCATTGCCCACACGAATTTGTGTCGTGCAAGTGTGTATTCATTATATTTGAGTAGGGGTACTGTCGCTATATGTCTGTTTGCATATAGTTGCATATATTCACATGCATGGGTTTACATGCATTTTAAGGTATGCAGGACATGCACAAGTTGTGTAGTAAATGCTCAAATTGCTGTGCACCAACTTGCTGTTTTGAATATTGCAACGTACAAACTTTGGTGACGGTGGCACGTTTGTGTGTGCTTGTGTGCTCATGCGCGTGCCTACTCGTGGGTGTTTGTGTCTTGTGCGTGCATGTGTATGTTTGGCGTGTAGAGTGGAGGGCTGCTCAGAAGGAGATCAGGAGGTTTTAATCCACAGAAAATCCCTCACAAGATCAAAGTCCAAGCCTGTTGTCTGCATGGCCGCTCACAACAATAGAATTAGAAAACACCCGGCATAGACTCTGTGTGTTTATGTGTGTGTGCGTGTATGTTCGTATGTGTGTATTAGGGCATTCATGACTGCTGCATTTTAGTAGTCATCAACTACTCCCAAAAAGTAGTTTCGTAGTCGATTAATCGTGGGAGATGTATTTTTTTACACCCAATATCAAACGATCATTTCTCATAAAAAAGGTCTCACATGCAGGCAGTAAAGAGTTAACTAATGTAGGCGGGACCAGCTGCGGGGTAGAATAGCAGAGTCCTCGATTGGCTGTGAGAGGCTGTTTACAGATGAACAGCAATCTGATTGGACTACACCGCCAGCAAGCCTGTCTGAGCTGGAGATACTGTTTAAAGATAGAACGGGTGGGATTTGTTGGTTGTGGTTTGTACACACAACACTCAAAGTTGCCCCCCCCCCCTGGCTCAACATCACCAGAAGGACACACCCCCCTGACCGCAGTAGCCAGAACACGTCCCAGTGTACAGGCCAACTCCGCGTCGCTCTTCATCCCCATCCTCTCCTTCAGTGCTCGCCAGCGGGTGAAAGCCAAACCCCAGATTAGCTCTCGCTTTGGAACGAGCTTTGTGCGCTTGGCGTTTCATCTCGCTATATTTGCATCTTTTCCGTGTCGCGTCCGTCGTTGTCATAGCTTTCTCTTGGATGTGTGCTTACGATCTCGATCTGGCACCTGGTCACTACGTTTTTAAGAGTCCAAAGGTTAACGCCCAGAAGAGTCCTGTACACAGCAAAATAAAGGAAATACAGGCAGAGGACAGGGTCTCTGCAGATACAGATGCCGCCACACACGTCTAGTGGGTCATAAGTGATGATTGATAGGGATTATTTTTGTGTGAGTCTATACATTGATTTTTAGGAAAAATCCTACTCGTTCTACCTTTAACTGAATTCAGAATCTGCATCATGTTTATTGGCCATGTAGGTTTGCGCTACATGGAATTTGACTCCGGTTTCATGGCTCTGTCAATGTATTTAACATAGAATAACAACACTACAACACAACAACCTTCAGATGTATACACAAGGATTGACTTATGCGGGTGAAACAAGAGGTGATATGGTGCAGAGAATACACCAGAGATGCTGAAATAGATGTTAGCAGGTTAACTGCAGTATTTCAGTTTAACCAGGGACCGTGTTCTGGAGACTTTCAGCCGAGTGCATCCGTGGTTGCCATGGTGAAAGCAGCCGTTGAAAGCATAAAAAGCCTTAAATTATCTTAAATTGAATGTTCAATTCAGTATATATTCATCTGGTCCTTTTGGTCCAACATTATGTAAATTAAACGGCATTGCTAACAAGACGCATTCACATTTCTCGGCGTTACCTATGAGGAATGACACATCAGCAGAGCAGCTCGTGTCTCATGAGGAATTCGACATTATAATGATTCAGGTTAAATGACTGAATACGGGTCACTTTCCGGATTGAGGATAACGGTATAAAATACAGCTGCACTGCCAGCTGCGGTTTGTTTCCCACATTTTAAGAAATGTTGCGGCAGGTGAATGAGTCTTGCTGAGCACAATTTAATTTACTAATCTAGCTGACGAAAATAATCTACTTTACTACATTATAGTATACTGAAGTGCTATATGCTATATTGTATTTGTGAAGAATATCAGCAGAGCATATGTATGTTATAATCAGCATGTTGGTAGCATAGTTTAAGATGTATGAGTATTTTGGTATGAAAGTATAATAGTACATGTATAATTTATCAGTGTATAATTTACATACACATTTTTCGTATTTTTTTACTATGATGTATTTACATAATTTATGAGCATACTTTGTGTATCTGCTTCAAACTGGCTTACTTAATGGTTAGTGTAGACATTAAACACAGATGAGAGTATATTTAAAATTGAAGTAAAATGAAAGGCTTTTAGGGGACGCTATGTGTTCTGTTTGTGTTTTCAACAGCTGCAGTCACTAAAGTCACCAGTTAACATGGTTGGTCACTCATTAAACCGAAACAGGGATAGCGGGAGTCTTTCCTCTCTAAATACCTTAAATTCTGTTTAAGTAACATGGCATAACAAAGAAAACGATTGTTCTTGTCTGGGTAGCGTAGTGGTCTATTCCGTTGGCTACCAACACGGGGATCCTCCGGTTCAAATCCCTATGTTACCTCCGGCTTGATCGGGCGTCCCTACAGACACAATTGGCCGTGTCTGCAGGTGGGAAGCCGGATGTGGGTATGTGTCCTGGTCGCTGCACTAGCGCCTCCTCTGGTCGGTCGGGATGCCTGTTCGAGGGGTGGAGGGACTGGGGGGAATAGCGTGATCCTCCCACGCGTGACGTCCCCATGGCGAAACTCCTCACTGTCAGGTGAAAAGAAGCAGCTGGCGACTGCACATGTATCGGAGGAGGCATGTGGTAGTCTGCAGCCTTCCCCAGATTGGCAGAGTGGGTGGAGCAGCGCCCGTGACGGCTTGGAAGAGTGGGGTAATTGGCCAAGTACAATTGGGGAGAAAGTGGGGGGGGGGGGATGATCGTTCAAACAAATCTGTGTTCAACCACAACCAAGGTCATGTCCACTTACCCACAGCTTCCCCATCTGCTGTAGATACATTGCCGCTGCTTTATTACTGCACAGTGCTAAAACCACAGATGAAAAATTAGTCTACAACTATCCACAGTGTCAACTAGTGGGTTTGTTAGTTGACTAGTCTGTGAAACTCCGAGTGCGTATGTGTGTGTG
Source organism: Lampris incognitus (assembly GCF_029633865.1). Taxonomy (NCBI): domain Eukaryota; kingdom Metazoa; phylum Chordata; class Actinopteri; order Lampriformes; family Lampridae; genus Lampris; species Lampris incognitus. Next base: position 33,783,403 of record NC_079224.1, read on the forward strand.
TGCACACATAAGCATGTGCACTCATGTCTGTGCATGTACATGTATGTATGAGGAGCTCAGAAGGGCCTCCTATGTCTCAGGCCAAACAGCTACATTTAAGTCTCGCGTTATCACTACCCCCTCCCTTCAGCCCTTTTCAACATCGTTTTCTACCTCTTATCTTTCCCTTTATCCTGTCCTGTTTTTCGTCCTCTGACCCGTGACGGTCTCCTGCCTTCCCTCTCTGTACATCAGACCATAGAGAACTGTGTGTGCATCCTGAGAAACCTGTCGTACCGTCTGGCTGCGGAGACGTCTCACAACCAGCAGGGGGGGTCGGAGGAGCTGGACGGCCTGCTGTGTGACGCTAGTGGAAAGGATGCAGAAAGCTCTGGATGCTGGGGGAAGAAGAAGAAGAAAAAGAAGGGACATGACCAGGTGGGACAGGGATCATCATTCTCTGTTTCTTTTTTCGTGATTTTATTTTTTCATCAACTCTTTCTAGCTCTCTGTCTTTCTTTCTCATTTCATGTTGTCGTTAGGATTTTGTCATCACCCACAAACATTGTTGGTCTCAGAACCTCCACTAATGTCACTGCTTACCTTTGCTTCCCTCTCGTCAGTCACTAAATGTAATTTCTAATACAAGCACAATCTAAAGCTGGACAACTGAATATCTTTTCTGGGAAGTCATTTTACCTGTTAGTTGGCAACAATACAGACAATTGGTGCCGCAACCTTGCAATACCAATGATGAATGACCTGAACAGAGGGGACCCGATTCCTGTAATTATGCTCGTTTGTTCATCTGTTTTTTTATTTATTTTGTGTGTTTGTGTGTATGTGTGTGTGTTTGAATTTTGCTCATGTGGTCAGGTTAACAAAAGGGGAGCAAATCAACCAACAGCACATATTAAACCGTGGTTTGTGTTTTTCTGGCTGCCATGTTTGTAGGAATATACCCACCAGTCTTTGGCATATCAGTCTTTCCCACGCCCCCCCCCCCCCTTTCTAATCTTCTTAACAGATATGCAAGGCACTAATATACTCTGAAAGGATATATGTAATTTTAATGGCCACATTCACATCAGAGTCTCCTCACCAGCTGGATTATTATGGGCTGAGGTTTTTTTCTTCCTTTCTTGGTTTGTTTGATGCTGTGGCCCTAATGATTTTTGTGACGCAGATGAATGCCGATGTTGCATGTCAACAAGATACGGTTAAAAAGCGCTTAACGCAGAACAAGAATGGTAATAAGGACAGCAAATAGGGGAACTGTTTCACTCCTAAGCCTGGTGAAACAGCTGACACTTCTGAAATCAAACACCACGGCTCATTTTCACTGATGGGACACCGCGCTGCACTCGTGTGCAAAGCTGACTGCTTGTATTATAAAGCCATCCTAACAAATAATCTGTACTGGAGTCCGTCAAAGTATCGATAGATAGTTTATCAAGCAAGCAAGTATCAAGCGTTCAGTCTCTAAAAGCTCATAATATTGTAAACTAAGGCCTTTGTGATGCCTTCTTTCCTTGGAGGGGTAGCTAATTTGTGATAAGGGCTCTAATTGTGTTATCAATCATTTTGCTAGAGAGTGTGTCACCACGCATTTTTCAAAAAATAAAAAATAGACATCTGAGCTCAAATGAGACCTCCCAGTCTCATGTGGAAGTGAAACTCCTCATTTGTCGTCAGACTCACTGTTCAGGGATTCTTGCTGGGTTCATCCATGGTTCACACTTTGTAAAATCACAAATGAGGTTTTTATGAATATTTATGCTTACGTTGTGTTTTTCTTTGATATGCACAGCGTTTCAGCCCGAGCTGCTGTCTGTGTCAGTGTTGAGGTCCACCTGCAAATATTATTATTCATGGACAAGACTACGGATGACCAAGTGTCACTACTGGGATCAAGGAGAGCAGATCTAGAGGATCTCAGATCTCACATGCATACACACCCCCTTCTTAATCAATGCATATACATATATACGTATATATATACACATATATACACACACACATACGTGTATATATATACATATACACACACACATATATATATATACATACACACATATATATACATATATACGTATATATACATATATGTATACATATATGTATACACACACATGTGTGTGTGTGTGTGTGTGTATACATATATATGTGTGCGGTGTGTGGGCCAATGAGCGAGCGTGCATGTGTGTGTGTGTGTGTGTGTGTGTGTGTGTGTGTGTGTGTGTGTGTGTGTGTGTGTGTTCTCTCAACACTATATTAGATTAAATGTGACAGCATCCCCAGAACAGATATCGGCAAATTGTTAAAATGTGTTACCTCGTTTTTAACCTGATGTAACGCAACATGCTGGTTTTTTTCCCCTCCTGAATTGATGGACTAAACAGTCCTCTGTGGGATGAGAGTGTTATAATCCTCAAGTAATTTCACAATAATTTTTATTCACAATCACAACACAAAGACAGATACACAAATAAGGCTTGTTACATCTGATCTAATTCATGAAAAGTTGAATTTTAGGACCGTGCCGTTTTCATCTGACAGGAGTAATGTTTGGTGTAATTTTAGGTGTAATTTTAACTCGTCCTCTTGAGCATCTTTGAGTTAACACCCTTACCCGTCTCCAGTAAAGACTGGGTTTGGTTTGAGTCTGTATTTTGACTACTGGTGCCCTAAAAGGCCTGAACCGGTTTATTATTTTTGTCCACGTTTTGTTAAGTGTTCTACTGGGGGATAATTTGGAGATTTGTTCCAAATATATCACCCGCTGTTTGTTTCCAGGCGGGAGCCCATTTCGTTCTGCCGTTGGCAGACGCTAAATGGCTGCCTCAAAGAAGGCAGAAATGTCTTTTCTTTCTAATAAGCAATTGGCGTCACATGATGGTTGAGAAGAACCCATCTTCTACCGTAACTGTAGTAAAGCTCTGTGAATCATTAAAAAAAACTTCCGCTGGGTGAGGACGGGTGAATTGCTCATTAGCCTTGACTTTTTTCTTCTTCTTTTTTCCCCCCCCCTAAATTTCTTGCAGAGCAAAATTGAAATTTGTTCTCATTAAGGATGAGTATCAGGCAGGGGAAGTTGGAAGAAAAATTGAGTGAAAGAGTGAGCGGGAGAGGGAAAAAAAGGTAGTAATGTGTGGTGGCTCTTTGACTCCATTTCCGAAGCGAACACTCGAGTTCAGTGTGTATCCAGGCAGAACCAGCGAGACGATAAATCTTCAGGACTTAACCCCAAGATCAATGTGTAAAAAGGACCAATTCATAACCTTCCCATGATCATAATACATAACCTCCTCTCTCTCTCTTGCTCTCTCGCTCTCTCCACTCCAGTGCAGCTGTGGGCGATTACCATGGAGTAGTTTTCAGGAAGCAGGTTGGAGAGGGCAAAACTATGTGAGGGATAATTAGAGAAGAAAAGGGAAGAAAATTGAGAGAGCGAGAGACAAGGGAAGAGGAGCTGTTGGTTGTAGGAGAGAGACGGGAAAACGCAAGAAGGGAGGAAAAGGATTCGAGGAGAGGGGAGAGACATCTCACAATAATAGCAGCACCGTAAAAAGTAGGTCAAAGGTTAGACGAGTAGGGGGGGGGCAGAAGATACGTAGGTCCTCTACTGCCGTCTGGTTGTCGACATCACGGAGCCCCGAATCTTGTCATCTGAGGTTATGTCATTCCCAATGGGGAAGAGGAGAGGGAAGGAGAGAAGGAGGGCGAGTTGGTAAATGGACTGCATTTATATGGCGCCTCTCTAGTCTACCGACCACTAAAAGCGCTTTGCGGTGTATGCCTCACATCCACCCATTCACACACACATTCACACACTGATGGCGGAAGCTGCCATGCAAGGCGCTAACCTGCTCATCAGGAGCAGTGGGGGTGGGAAGGTCAGCTGTTCTGTGCCAAATGAGAGATAGAGAGAGTTAATAACATTTACATTTATTCATTTGGAAAACGCTTTCGTCCAAAGCAAGTATCAAGTGAGTCACCAATCAGTAGATAAATTCGAATGTTGCCAGCTGGCATCTTAGATCGCTACACAGTAACCATATCATAGTAGTACTATATGAAGTAGAAGTAGTAGTAGTACATTTGCTAGATATTCCTTTGAATACAGCGTAGCAAATGTACTATTACTACTACTTCATATAGTACTACTGCAATATAATTACTGTGTAGCAAATGTATCACAATTACTACTACTACGACTACTACTACTCCCACTCCTTCATACAGTGCTATCATATGATTACCTCTCATCATCTCATCATCAGCTGCTTCTCTGGGGTCGGGTTGCAGTGGCAAGCAAGCTAAGTAGGGCACTCCTGACGTTCCTCTCCCCAGCAACGCTCCCCAGCTCCTCCAGGGGAGATCACAAGGCATTACCAGGCCAGAATGGACATGTAGCCCCTCCAGCGAGTTCTGGGTCTACCACGGGGTCTCCTCCCAGTTGGTCCTCCTGGACCGGTGTCTGCGATGCCGGAAGTTGGCACACCCTGGTCCCCGCCTTTGCCTGCCACCCGGCCTGCATTGCACCCTACCCCAATGCTCATCCCGCGGGTGGTGGGTCCACGGGGTGCAATGATTACCATGTAGCAAATATCTGCAAATGTACCACTACTACTATTACTACTACTACTAATCTGATTACTTCATATAGTACTACTATGCTATGATTACCGTGTGGCAAATATACTGCTTCTACTACTTGATATAGTAATACTGTAAAATTAGTATCATAGCACTGTGTGAAGAAGTAGTAGTAGTAGTAGTAGTAGTACCTTTACTCCACGGTAATCATATCATAGCCAAGAGTGCATGTCAATTCAAGTGCACTTAGTGTAAGTGGGCCTTAGATCTTCAAGGGGTGGAGAATTGGAAAATCAAAGCACAAAGTAGATTGATATTACCAAAAAACAGTAAAAACAGGCAAATTATACCATGAGAGCATAAAAATGTCAAGCACAAGTAGAAGAGGGCACAACAGTAGATAGACATCGATGATAATGGTGTTTAAATGAGACAGGGCACCGTAGTAACAGCAGACACCAATAGCAGTATGAGATGATTCATAGTCACTGCAAAGTGCCACCAGAGACCATGTAAGGATTAAGGTAGACCTGGAAAAGCAAAGTTCTTACACCTTTCTTGGAGGACATAAGCAAGTCAGTTGGTCTGTATGGAGGTCAGGAGTTTGTCACCATTGTGGGGCCAGATGAGAGAAAAGTCTGGATCTAAATCAAGGAACTGCACCATCTTACCTCAGACCCCATATTAACATGTACGCTCTTACTCACCCTGTTTGTTCTACGGCTACTATCTGTGTCCTATACTAACATGAAGCGCTCCCACCCGGCCTTACACAGCTTATATGATAATGTGCAGTGTAGAGGTCGGGCTGTGCTGAAATCTGTATAAGTAAAGGTAATCTACAGATCTAAATAGCCTTTCACAAATGACATGATCCGGCATGCTCCTGAAAAAAAAATAGAGACAATAGATTGAACTATGTATAGTTCTTGTATTGTTCCCATAGGTCATTTCAGTATGAAGTCATCCCGGTGAAACACGGTTTCCCTGCTGCCATAGCTCATTTTCATTTATCGTTCCCTTGAACTGAAGAAATTTTCTCCTGCAGTTTTATTCTCTGAATTTCGGTGTACTGCAATGACCAGAAGAATGTATAATCTAATTTTTTCATTAATTTTGATGCATCGGTGTATCTTTTTTCGTAAAAGTCGAGGTAAAACAGGACTTTCCTCTCTGCTGCTCCATGCTAGACCATCTAAGAATCTATGCGAGCAGCCCTGATTCTGTCATCTTTTACGGCCAAATAACTTCTTGATTGGAGTTAACGAGGGGTTATTTCATTTTCTTTTATCCTTCCTGACCACTGCCTGCTGCAATAATGATTTAAGACGGGGAAAAAAAGGTTTTACTTTCATTTCTGTCACTTAATCCTTTGATTAGTAACTCGATGTGAAGACCTGCATAGCATACAGTATATGTGCTTCTCTCAGGTTCTGACCCACATAGACATGGTTTACGTGGGTCTTCTCCAGACACATAACTGGATTCAGGTCTCAACTATGTTTTTGTTTTTTTTAAACATTCAAGTATTGCATCATGTATTAAGCATGCATCAAGACAGTCAAGTATTTACACATCCGTATAATTGATGACCATGATGTCCCTAACAAGTGTACCTTCAAGTAACTTTTAACTGAAAAGTAATTATTTTATCATGGAAAATGTCCGTTAATGTGTTCAGTACGTATCATTTGTTGAGTCTTAAGGTTATAATTTTTCCCTTGTCATGGGTAAAACCTTGTCCAAAGGAGGTCACGGACCGTAATCCAATTTTATCTTTTCAATCTATTGCGGCACAGATGTTTCGGGTCAAACGCCCTTCTTCAGTATGCCAGTGGCAAATAATCATGTTTAACATAGGTACATGAGAGTCATTTATAATTGAACTGACTGCATACCCTGTTCTATCCTTGGGTCTCATTCATAAAAATGTTATGCACAAATTTGCACTTACACACTTGTGGGATTTTCTTTAGTCCTTAAATTTGTCTTGCAGACTGAAGCGTTATTGGTTGTACTCCCCTCCCCCAGACATCATCTGCCTTCGTGCATCACCCAGGCTTACTAAGACATCATTGTTTACCAAATTCAGCAGTCACCCAGATTTCATGTCTACTCCATTAGACAAACTTGAGGGCTAAAATATACCATGACTGTCTCAGAACAAATTGGTGCATAGGAACATTTCAGAAATGAGGCCTCAGGTTACCATAATCCATTTCTATAAGTTATCAAAAAACAATGAATTACTAGGTAACAAAGATGATAACGTGCCAAAAACAATTCAAAATGATAAAACCTTTGCTACCAATGATAGAAAAAGGAATGTGTAAACGTTAGTATTTGTTCATGCATTTTACATTTAAGTGTGCATTTTCTGCCAGATGACTGTCTTGCTTGTTAAAGGAGACAATATCATTGTTGTCCGGCCCGGGTCAGACACGCAACTCTTTACGGTTTCTGTCCTAAAACTTCTTCTTTCTTTCTTTCTTTCTTTCTTTCTTTCTTTCTTTCTTTCTTTCTTTCTTTCTTTCTTCTTCTTCTTCTTCTTCTTCTTCTTCTTCTTCTTCAGTGGGACGGTGTGGGCCCCTTCCCAGACTCGGCAGAGCCCCCTAAAGGCATCCAGATGTTATGGCACCCCACCATCGTCAAGCCCTACCTTACCCTGCTGTCTGAGTGCTCCAATCCGGATACACTGGAGGGGGCGGCTGGAGCTCTGCAAAATCTGGCTGCCGGGAGCTGGAAGGTAAAACCTCAGCATCTTTTATGTTTTGTTGACCCAAGATTGTAATTTTATTTCATTGTCTGATGGTGGGCTCAGATCTTGTGCAGTCTTGAGTTCTTAAGTCTCTGAACAGCAAGCTTCGGCGCTGCAGAACGTTTCGTGTTCAGATTTATTGTCATCTGCATTTGAGTTCTTACCAGAATTCAAATACAAGGAAATTCATGTGCTCTGGCACTCTAATCCTTGGATAGTAAGGAAGACAAATTAGATAATTAGATAGGGGTGTGTGTGCAAATATCACTGCATCAAATGATATCTCTGACTTTGTCATCTCATCTCATGCTATTTACCCATCTGGCCACCTTCTGCATAGTGGTCGGTGTACATCCGTGCCGCTGTGCGTAAGGAGAAGGGCCTCCCCATCCTGGTGGAGTTGCTGAGGATAGACAATGACAGGGTGGTGTGCGCCGTGGCCACCGCACTGCGAAACATGGCCCTGGACGTCAGGAACAAGGAGCTCATCGGTTAGTGATGCACACACACAGGGCCACCCATAAGTGGGAAGGGAAAGCTTTCTGGGGCACCGCAACCAGGGGGGGGCCCATGGAGACCAGCAATAATCATGTTCATCCTACATATAAGCAATGGTAATGGCAATCCTTGCCATTGAGTGTGAACTGGCTAAACAGATGGACTTTAAATGCTAGCTAGCCATTTTTGTGAGTGGGTCTACACCCACAAACGCACGCACACACCCACACACACACACACACACAGAAACCAAAAACATACCGGACTTCTATTTACAAATCTTCCATCTATCACTATGGGGGGGAAAAGTCTGGCATTACAAATGGATTCAATGCCTGCAATGAAAGTAAAACGATTGGGCTTTCTAAAGGTGAGCTGGAAACTTTTTCTTTTTTTTTTTGGAGGGGGATGCTTACATTGGATATTTTATGTTGAATTCGAATTTGTATGTAGGCCTACACACCTGTTTATCCTCTATGTACATATTTCATACATACCAATGCCATTTTTATATTTATATTACTACCTGCACTAAACTATTGTACTGTGTAGCAGCTATACAAGTTTTTTGATCTGTACTACTTTAGTTCTTACTTTACAATACTGTAGTGTATATATCTATACCGCTACCTAGTTTTATACCCAAAACTGTGTGTGTTCTTGTGTTCTGCCCTTTATTAATACTGTTTAACCTGCATCTGCATTACCCTCAACCTTTCCGTTGTTGCTGTGTATTCTGTATTGTTTAACGTTAATCCATGTGAGCCAAACCAACACTGATTCTTCATATCCATAAAACATAGTTGGCCATTAAATCTGATTCTGATGGCATAGATGTGATATGATTTCTTTTTGCACAGTATATTAGGCTGTAAGGAGAATTATGGTTGTTGCCAATCTGAGAGACATGTCAGAGGGGTGGTCCACTCCCTGATGGCAGTCGAATCCTCCCATCAGCTGAGATTGTGTGGTGATGAAGTCATAAAGCAGTCTTATTGGTTTTACTTTCACAAATGAAATCTGGAAATATAGTCCTCTCTTATACCAGTCAGCTGATTGGGTGCTCACAGTTGTGCTCAGGGGAGCCCCGTATGGCTCATGTCTTCAGTAGTAAGCTGGTTGGCCTCATTGTCCCTATAGGAACCGCCTCTTTGTGCGTGTGTGTGTGTGTGTGTGTGTGTGCGTGTGCCAGTTTCTCAGTCTTAAGAGTATGTCCATCCATGCGTGTACACGTGTGCAGAAGCATGTGTGAGTTTGGCATGTGTGAATGTTGTGTCACTGCTAGGGGGTGTACACGTGTGGGCTGACAGAACACGGCGTTCTCCCCCGTAACGCTGTTCTGTTGACACAATGTAATTGCATTAGTGTCTAAATACATGGGGTAAATGGTATGTACCCTCAGAGGAATAATGAACTGTAGTTCGTCTGTTTTCCCATTTCGTGGTAGAAACGAGAAGAAAAGCTTCACCTTTGGCTTGTCCGCCTCTGTGATGGTTTATTTTTACTCTTACTTAATTTCTTTCTAAGCACACACTGGGCAAATGAACTGAGAGAAAATGCTTTCACACAAATGTATAGAAGGAAAGGGAACTCTGGTGGAAATTGCTCGGGGGGCCATTCATCGTGGACTCGGCTGAACACCATAGCTGTGATGATGGCAGTGGCAGCCAGCCAACCCCTCCTTCACCCCCCTCCGGGTGCTGACCCAATCAGAACGAAGGGTCAGAGGGCACGACAGACAAGATTGCCCCTGTGAAAATAGCCGGGTGTCATGGGAAATGTAGTCAGTCAGTATTACACCATGTGGCCATGTCCTCTCCGGTGCTGTCTGGCCGTCAGCCCAGCTGTGTTTTTCTCTGTATGACAACAGAGTCTTTTTCAGCCCATACAGGTTTTGTGTGGGGGGGGCACGATGTTTTGGGTTTTTTTTGGATGTGCCAAATGTGTTTCTGTACCCAAAATATATTTGAACAGGTAGTAGATTAAAAAGCAGCTCCCCAACTCCCTCTCTCTCGCTCTCTCTCACTCACCTACATACAAACAGTTTCTCTCTCTCATTTAAAGAGTCAGGTCTGCTGTGTGCTTCTAACAATGCTGTTTTTTGTTTTTGTTTTGGAATATTCCGAAACTGACATTCCAGAGTCTACACCCACTTTGCGCAGTGATTGGCCGGGTGTATTTAGACATGAAAGTAGGCAGGGTTGGGCCTCCGGGTAGTGTAGCGTTCTGTTCCGTTGCCTACCAACATGGGGATCGTCGGATCGAATCCCCGTGTTACATCCGGCTTGGTCGGGCGTCCCTAAAGACACAATTGGCCGTGTCTGTGGGTGGGAAGCCAGATGTGGGTATGTGTCCTGGTCGCAGCACTAGCGCCTCCTCTGGTCGGTCGGGGTGTCTGTTCGGGGACTGGGGGGAATAGCGTAAACCTCCCATGCGCTGCGTCCCCCTGGTGAAACTCCTCACTGTCAGGTGAAAAGAAGCGGCTGGTGACTCCACATGTATCGGGGGAGGCATGTGGAAGTCTGCAGCCCTCCCCGGATCAGCAGAGGGGGTGGAGCAGCGACCGGGACGGCTTGGAAGAGTGGGGTAATTGGTCGGATACAACTGAGGAGAAGGGGGGAACTTCCCCCCCAAAAAAGTAGGCGGGGTCTCACGTGGTCTACAAATTCTATTTTGCTCAATCTTCACACCAACACTTGCAACATGAACAACTTTGAGGAGAGTTTGTTTGACTCTTCGCGTCATGACTACAAAGCCTTCCTGTTTATAAACCCGCCCCCCACTTTGAAGGACAGAGTGTCTGTCTCCACCTTCAAAGTTAGCTGTTTGGAAAAGGCATAAGTGACTTCGCTGACCCTAAGTCATTCATACCTTGTGGTTTAATTGGCTAACACAGACACGTCGCCTTTCCACTCGCCTTGTATTTTATTGGTCATACGTTTATGTTGCCTTCACAATGTTGGTCTCGGTCTGGACTGTCATTGATGCCCCCATGTGATTTTGGCAAACTGGAGGTGGGGGTTTTATCATAATGTGTATTCTCCTCCCAAAAGAAAGAGACGGCATAGATTTTCTCTATAGGCTGTCTCTTTCTCCAAAGTCTCTTTATTTCTTTTCTATTTTCATTTCTAACACCCCGGGATCACACCACCGTGTTCTCAGCTTAGAAAAATGTAAATAAAAAGGCTTACCATCTCATTAAAGCCATCCATCTCCTGCCGTTATCCACAGGTAAATACGCCATGCGGGACCTGGTGCACCGTTTGCCAGGCGGCAGCAACAACAACAACAGCAGCGGGGGCGGGGGGGCCAACGGCGGGGGCCTGCTGGGTAAGACCATGTCGGACGACACTATCACAGCCATCTGCTGCGCGCTGCACGAGGTCATCACCAAGAACATGGAGAACACCAAGGCGCTGAGGGACGCCGGCGGGATCGAGAAGCTCATCGGCATCGCCCGCAGCAAAGGGGACAAGTAGGTGGAATGATGGCGTGTGTGTGTGTGTTGGGGGATGGGGGGGGGTGCAATACCTTGGGTGCCACGATAACATAAATTGAACGATCATCACCAAAATAGGCACCTTTAAGCCACCCCTAGGTCCCATCCAGGAGGCCATAGGATCATGTTGTTTTCAAATATCATTAAACCCAGCTTACAGACACAGCTTCAGCCTTAAACAGTGTAATGGGAAAAAAAACCCTGTGTATCCGACTTCTTATTCCACCCTGTAGGTGGCTTCAAAATGCAGTAAACGGTTTAATATGGACTATTTTCATTTCATTGGCACATATTTGTTTACTTTGGATGAGACGAGCTGACAGAGGCCAGGTACCAACAAGTCTCTTTGGCTTGAAAGTGGGAACAATGACGCGTATGGTACCCACCAAATATGATTTCTTCAGACTCAAGCTAATCTCACTAAGCTACTTTCCATAGATCATAAAAGAAATCTTGGTTACTTTTACAAAGTTGTTCCATTAAAAATCAGAAAAACACACATTGTTTGCAATGATGTATTGTGGTTACCAAGGCAACAGTACCACGCTGGGACCTGTTTTGAGTGCTTTTGTGAATACAATGGGATCCTATGGCTTTCCTTGATGGGAGCTGAGCATGGCATCGGTTAGATTGAAAACATGTGCGAGTATACAGAATGAATGGGGGAACTGACTCTTCTCATAGCATTTGTCGACAATGAGAAAAACATAAAATTACACCGTGGTTATTTTCTAAGCATTCCAGCACTTAAGAGATTTCCGATTTGCATTTGATAATTGTGCTGCCCTGGTGGTGGGGGCTGACAGAGGGAAATGGAGATACAGAAGAGCTCATCGGTATTGCAAACAGCAAAAGGTGGACAAGGAGGTGGAACTGGAGGGTGCTGGTTGGGTGGGTGTCGGGTGAGAGACTAACACTGATGGGGGTTGGCAGGACGGGTAGGGGAAGGTGGGAGGGCTCAGACAAATTCATCAGCGTCACGCATGGCCCAGGGGACAAGAGCTGGAGAGAAATGTGGTGAAGGTGTGGGAGACGGAGAAGGGACTCATCACCAAAACGTAATCTGTTGCAACAAAAAGGCACAAAAAAAGCCAGGATTGATAGATGTGTGAGATGGGGGGGGGGTGAAGGCTCCTCATGGAAGTTCTCAAACGCTCCCAGGTTGTTGTGTTTCTAATGACCAAGTCTAAGTTGTGCAAATTTCTACAGTGTCAGCTGGAATGTATAAGAGGTAATACTAACTACACAAATCCTGTAGGTAGAACTTTGAACTTGTTTCCAGCAGAGTTTGGTGGTGTGTTTTTTTTTCTTCATTCGTTTGAGTGGTTGTTGAACAGAATCAAAGGTGAGATCTGCGGTCAAAGCAACCTTAAAAATTGACATTAAAAGTTTACAACCCTCACATTTGCAAAGTTTTGAGGTTTGCCATTTTAATGTTGCGTGGTATTCCCTGTGAGCAACCCACAAAGTCAAATGCTCTGCATGTGCTTAAAAAAAAAGGATTCATATTCTCATGGTGAAAATGAGGCCTCAGATCCTAATGTAGAATGCTGTAGTTTCCTATAAGACAATAAACAGAACAAAACTGCTAATAGATCTGGAGCCGCTGCGTACCGCAGAAGACACCAACCCTGTATGTGCGATGGAGTACAGATCAATCATCATCAGTACTGTTTATGCCAAAAAGCTATCATTAAGTCATCCTGATATGTTTTTATTCCCTCTAAATCTCTCAGTACTGATTTTCTCTCCTTTTCTTGGATTTCACTTGCCCTGCTGCTAGTTAACACAGTGCTGTCTGCTTCTTTTTCTGTCTGTGTTGTTTGTCCCACTCTGCAATTCATCTTTGCAAAAAAAAAATAAAAATGAGTCGACGCGATGCTACGTCATGTATCCCGTAATGCATTTCTCCTCTCCGTTGAATTCCCAGACACACCCCTAAAGTGGTGAAGGCCGCGTCTCAAGTCCTGAACAGTATGTGGCAGTACAGGGACCTGCGTAGTCTCTACAAAAAGGTATTCCACACACGTTTTCTGCAGGTTTGACTCACACAGATGATGCATGAGCCTGATGACAACACAGTAGCAAGGGGGAGCCGTGTTCCTTCACATTAGCTATGCACTGTATCTCTAACACAGTACGCTAAACCGCTGAGCCTCATTCTTCTTTCCCTCTCTTCCTTTCTCTTATTATTTTTCCACCTCCTCATCTCAATTTTTTTCTTTCCTCTCCTTCCCTCGCTTCTCACGCTCATCTCAGCTCCTCTCTTCTGTGTCCATCTCTTTCCCTCCCCTTTCTTTTCGTCTCTGTTGACCTCCCTGTCCAGTTATTTCCTCTCCAGGATTAGATGTATCAGGATTTTCTATATCAGCTGTACAAAGCGTTATTTGCATTTTCTTATGCTGTGTGGTTTACTTTGATGTAACCCACCAGAGGTAGCAGCAGACCAGGAAGTGAGAGTTGTAGTTTTCACACTGATGGATTGCTGACACTTTTCGGCACAATTTCAGCAGCGTTTATGAGAAACACAGAAGAATGAGGTTACTATATATATATACACTCACCGGCCACTTTATTAGGCACACCTGTCCAACTGCTAGTTAACGCAAATTTTTAATCAGCCAATCACATGACAGCAACTCAATGCATTTAGGCATGTAGACATGGTCAAGACGATCTGCTGCAGTTCAAACCGAGCATCAGAATGGGGAAGAAAAGTGATTTAAGTGACTTTGAACGTGGCATGGTTGTTGGTGCCAGACGGGCTGGTCTGAGTATTTCAGAAACTGCTGATCTACTGGGATTTTCACGCACATCCATCTCTAGGGTTTACAGAGAATGGTCCGAAAAAGAGAAAATATCCAGTGAGCGGCAGTTCTGTGGGCGAAAATGCCTTGTTGATGCCAGAGGTCAGAGGAGAATGGCCAGACTGGTTCGAGCTGATGGAAAGGCAACAGTAACTCAAATAACCACTCATTACAACTGAGGTATGCAGAAGAGCATCTCTGAACGCACAACACGTCGAACCTTGAGGCAGATGGGCTACAGCAGCAGAAGACCACACCGGGTGCCACTCCTGTCAGCTAAGAACAGGAAACTGAGGCTACAATTCGCACAGGCTCACCAAAATTGGACAATAGAAGATTGGAAAAACGTTGCCTGGTCTGATGAGTCTCGATTTCTGCTGCGACATTCGGATGGTAGGGTCAGAATTTGGCGTCAACAACATGAAAGCATGGATCCATCCTGCCTTGTATCAACGGTTCAGGCTGGTGGTGGTGGGGGATATTTTCTTGGCACACTTTGGGCCCCTTAGTACCAACTTAGCATTGTGTCAACGCCACAGCCTACCTGAGTATTGTTGCTGACCATGTCCATCCCTTTATGACCACAGTGTTCCCATCTTCTGATGGCTACTTCCAGCAGGATAACGCGCCATGTCATAAAGCTCGAATCATCTCAGACTGGTTTCTTGAACATGACAATGAGTTCGCTGTACTCAAATGGCCTCCACAGTCACCAGATCTCAATCCAACAGAGCACCTCTGGGATGTGGTGGACCGGGAGACTCGCATCATGGATGTGCAGCTGACAAATCTGCAGCAACTGCGTGATGCTATCATGACAATATGGACCAAACTCTCTGAGGAATGTTTCCAGTACCTTGTTGAATCTATGCCACGATGGATTAAGGCAGTTCTGAAAGCAAAAGGGGGTCAAACCCGGTACTAGCAAGGTGTACCTAATAAAGTGGCTAGTGAGTGTATATATACAGTGTATCCGGAAAGTATTCACACCCCTTCACTTTCCCCACATTTTGTTATGTTACAGCCTTATTCCAAAATGGATTAAATTCCTTTTTTTCTCATCAATCTACACACAATACCTCATAATGACAAAGCGAAAAAGGTTTTGTAGAAATTTTTGCAAATTTATTAAAAATAAAAAACTGAAATATTGCATGTACATAAGTATTCACACCCTTTACTCAGTACTTGGTTGAGGCACCCTTGGCAGCGATTACAGCCTCAAGTCTTCTTGGGTATGAAACTACAAGCTTGGCACACCTATATTTGGGGTATTTCTCCCATTCTTCTCTGCAGATCCTCTCGAGCTCTGTAAGGTCAGATGGGGCGCGTCGCTGCACAGCTATTTTCAGGTCTTTCCAGCGATGTTCAATGGAGTTCAAGTCTGGGCTCTGGCTGGGCCACTCAAGGACATTCACAGACTTGTTCCGAAGCCACTCCTTTGTTGTCTTGGCTGTGTGCTTAGGGTCGTTGTCGTGTTGAAAGGTAAACCTGAGCCCCAGTCTGAGGTCCTGAGCGGTCTGGAGCAAGGATCTCTCTGTACTTTGCTCCATTCATCTTTCCCTCGATCCTGACTAGTCTCCCAGTTCCTGCCGCTGAAAAACATCCCCACAGCATGATGCTGCCACCACCATGCTTCACTGTAGGGATGGTATCAGCAAGGTGATGAGAGGTGCCTGGCTTCCTCCAGACGTGACGTTTGGCATTCAGGCCAAAGAGTTCAATCTTGGTTTCATCAGACCAGAGAATATTGTTTCTCATTGTCTGAGAGTCCTTTAGGTGCTTTCTGGCAAACTCCAAGCGGGCTGTCATGTGCCTTTTACTGAGCAGAGGCTTCCGTCTGGCCACTCTACCATAAAGGCCTGATTGGTGGAGTGCTGCAGAGATGGTTGTCCTTCTGGAAGGTTCTCCCATCTTCACAGAGGAACGCTGGAGCTCTGTCAGAGTGACCATCGGGTTCTTGGTCACCTCCCTGACCAAGGCCCTTCTCCCCCAATTGCTCAGTTTGGCTGGGCGGCCAGCTCTAGGAAGAGTCCTGGTGGATCCAAACTTCTTCCATTTACGAATGATGGAGACCACTCTTCAGGACCTTCGAAGCTGTAGAAATTTTTTTGTACCCTTCCCCAGATCTGTGCCTCGATACAATCCTGTCTCAGAGGTCCACATACAATTCCTTTGACTTCATGGCTTGGTTTCTGCTCTGACATGCACTGTCAACAGTGGGACCTTATATACATAGACAGGTGTGTGCCTTTCCAAATCATGTCCAATCAATTGAATTTACTAGAGGTGGACTCCAATCAAGATGTAGAAACATCTCAAGGATGATCAGTGGAAACAGGATGAACCTGAGCTCAATTTTGAGTGTCATAGCAAAGGGTGTGAATACTTACGTACATGCAATATTTCAGTTTTTTATTTTTAATAAATTTGCAAAAATTTCTACAAAACCTTTTTTGCTTTGTCATTATGGGGTATTGTATGTAGATTGATGAGAAAAAAAAGGAATTTAATCCATTTTGGAACTAGGCTGTAACATAAAATGTGAGGAAGGTGAAGGGGTGTGAATACTTTCCGGATGCACTGTATATATACACTCACTGGCCACTTTATTAGGTACACCTTGCTAGTACCGGGTTGGACCCCCTTTTGCCTTCAGAACGGCCTTAATCCGTCGTGGCATAGATTCAACAAGGTACTGGAAACATTCCTCAGAGAGTTTGGTCCATATTGACATGATAGCATCACGCAGTTGCTGCAGATTTGTCGGCTGCACATCCATGGTGCGAATCTCCCGGTCCACCACATCCCAAAGAAGCTCTATTGGATTGAGATCTGGTGACTGTGGAGGCAATTTGAGTACAGTGAACTCATGGTCATGTTCAAGAAACCAGTCTGAGATGATTCGAGCTTTATGACATGGCGCATTATTGTGCTGGAAGTAGCCATCAGAAGATGGGAACACTGTGGTCATAAAGGGATGGACATGGTCAGCAACAATACTCAGGTAGGCTGTGGCGTTGACACGATGCTCAATTGGTACTAAGGGGCCCAAAGTGTGCCAAGAAAATATCCCCCACACCATTACACCACCACCACCAGCCTGAACCGTTGATACAAGGCAGGATGGATCCATGCTTTCATGTTGTGGACGCCAAATTCTGACCCTACCATCCGAATGTCGCCGTAGAAATCGAGACTCATCAGACCAGGCAACGTTTTTCCAATCTTCTATTGTCCAATTTTGGTGAGCCTGTGCGAATTGTAGCCTCAGTTTCCTGTTCTTAGCTGACAGGAGTGGCACCCGGTGTGGTCTTCTGCTGCTGTAGCCCATCTGCCTCAAGGTTCGATGTGTTGTGCATTCAGAGATGCTCTTCTGCATACCTCGGTTGTAATGAGTGGTTATTTGAGTTGCTGTTGCCTTTCTATCAGCTCGAACCAGTCTGGCCATTCTCCTCTGACCTCTGGCATCAGCAAGGCATTTTCGCCCACAGAACTGCCGCTCACGGGATATTTTCTCTTTTTCGGATCATTCTCTGTAAACCCTAGAGATGGTTGTGCGTGAAAATCCCAGTAGATCACCAGTTTCTTACATACTCAGACCAGCCCGTCTGGCACCAACAACCATGCCACGATCAAAGTCACTTAAATCACCTTTCTTCCCCATTCTGATGCTCGGTTTGAACTGCAGCAGATCGTCTTGACCATGTCTACATGCCTAAATGCATTGAGTTGCTGCCATGTGATTGGCTGATTAGAAATTTGCGTTAACGAGCAGTTGGACAGGTGTGCCTAATAAAGTGGCCGGTGAGTGTATATAACTTAGCACAAAAAGTAAGGAAATTTGTGTTTGTTGTAACAATGCTTCTTGGCAATAAATCTTATATTAGGCACCTGATTGTCAGCACCTGGGGTACCAGAAGCTCAAAACAAGAGTCAATATTAACAGCAAAATAAGCTGTTTGGCATTGGCAGAGAAGATTTGGCAAATTTTTCATGGGCACAACCCACATACTCAGCTCTGCTGCTCATCCCACAAATGCATGTTCCTTACAAATTTGGCACCATTTAAAAGGGAAATAAAAAGGCTTTCAAACGGTATAAGATTTATTGCCAAGAAGCATTGTTACAACAAAGAAATAATCTACCAAACACAAATTTCCTTACTTTTTGTGCTAAGTTATATATGTATATATCCATCCATTATTTATACTCGCTTATCCAATTCAGGGTACCCTGCGATAGACTGGCGCCCTGTCCAGGGAGTGTTCCTACCTTGCGCCCAGTGCATGCTGGGATAGGCTCCAGCCCCTCCGCGACCCTGAATTGGATAAGCGGGTACAGATAATGGATGGATGGATGGATATATATATATATATATAGAGAGAGAGAGAGAGAGAGAGAGAGAGAGAGAGAGAGAGAGAGAGAGAGAGAGAGAGAGAATGTTGTATTGAGGATCTCTATCTCCTCGCCAGGATGGTTATTCCCAGTATCATTTCGTCGGCTCTTCCTCCACAATAGAGAGAGACAGACAGCGGCCCTACTCCTCCTCCCGTACCCCGTCCATCTCTCCGGTGCGGACCTCGCCCAACAATCGATCAGGTGAGTCCTCTGTTTTTCACCTCTTTGTTTGCCCCCCCCCCATCCCCATCAGTACAGGAGGTTGGCGATACCCTTCCTATATAACTGAGCTGTGCATCACCCTTCACTTCACTCATCCTGCGAACAAATAATCTTAAATCTCAAAAAGAGTGAATAATGAAAAAATAAAAATGTTTCTTAATACATGACCGAAATAAGATATTCAGCTTTTTTTTCCTTTATCATCCACACCGTATTTAAAGGGATTTGAGTGTGTTTCGTGGGACTATAAACAGTTTTTTCTAATCCATTACTGATAAAAATGAAAACGGAGAAACACCAAAATTGAGTTTGAGGGACAAACGTTAAACGCTGTACTTTGCCAGACCTGTACTTGCCTTTCTTTTTCTCCTGCATTGTTTTCCATTTTCTTTTATTGAGTCAGTCTCAGATAACAAATCAAGCCATTTTTTTTTCATTTGATTGCACTGGAAATTTTGCACACGCTCACAACAGGATTCCTTTGTGTGAAAAGGCCTTCAGGATGCGTGCATCCCCATTCACAGCCATTTGCTGATAACCAGCGACGAGAGCAAAATAAGCTGCATGGGTTTCAGCATTGAACATAATTAGAATGGACTTTAGAAAATGCTTATATAGCACAGCATTAATGACTCAATGCATTAATGAGTCAATGAATCAATGTTAGCTGTATTATAATCCACAGAGACATCCGAGTGAGGCAGAAAAAAAGACAGTAGAGATAAAACCAAACAGGAAGAGCATAATAGCCTTGAAGTCTTCCTGTTTGAGGAAGTAAATAATGATTCCGGCTTTAGACTAGACCGTAGCTATCAGGCCCTATGGGACTCAATCAATAGCCATGTTTCCACCAAAGGGCTAAACAGGGCTAACCAGACTGAGTTCATTATCTCTGCTGCTGACTTCACTCCTCACATTCATCAGCCGTGGTGATGTTTTCAATTCGGTGGTCGGATTTTAAGTTGGATCTGGCACTAGCAGACCCATCTCGAATCTTACACAGGTCTTAAATAAATGCCTTTCCATCCAGTTGTGCTCTGTGCAGACAGATTGGGGGGGAGGGGGGTGAGACAGTCAACAGAAAGACATATGTTGTAAGACGGGAGTGGGGTGGTGTGGGTGTTGACATTGCTCTCCAGGCCTGTAGATATCGAGCTTACAGTATGGCGGAGGAGAATATTAATATTGCTTTTTCTCTGATGAAATGTGGAGGATCAGAGGATGGGAAGAGACACACATGCAAAGACAAACAAGAAAAATATGGAAATCAGCCACCGACTTACAAATGAACAGTGAAGTCTGGTCTGTGTGTGTGTGAATGAGAGCGAGAGAGATGATTCAATATTTACTTCTCTCAATCTCGTGTTTCAATAGTAATTTATTAGCATAGTGTTACTCATACAAGCTCAAAAGGTCACAACACAGAAACAGTGCCCAGTGCCCCCTTTTCCTGTTTATTCACGCTGCACTCATCGAACCAGTTATCACATTTGTTTTTAGCAGCATAACTGAATCGAGGATTAGCACTTGCACATTTTCTACCTTTACTGAAGTGGCCTGCTAACGGAAAACCACGGTCACCTTTTAAACCATAGCCACAGGCCTACATTATTGTGATACCGGCAAATGAGATGTGATCCTTTATTCACGCACAGGAAGTGACGCTCGCTACAAGGCACGAAAAAAAAATGAATGTGGGATTTTACATGTTTTTTTCTTCAGCAACGCCTTGTTGATGGTAGGGGTCGTAAGCCTTCTCCAAGTCCACAAAACACATGTAGACTTGCTGGTCAAACTCCCATGCCACCCTCAGCACTTCCGCAAGGGTAAAGAGTTGGTCCATTGTTCCACGGCCAGGACGGAATCCGCATTGTTCTTCCTGGATCCGAGGTTCAACAATCGGTCGGAGCCTCCTTTCCAGCACCTTAGAGTAGACTTTCCCAGGGAGGTTGAGCAATGTGATGCCCTTATAATTGGTGCACACCCTCCGGTCCCCATTTTTAAATATGGGAACCACCACCCCAGTCTGCCATTCCACAGTTACTGTCCCCGATCTCCACGCGACACTGAAGAGGCGTGTCAGCCAAGACAGCCCAATAATGTCCAGAGCCTTCAGCATCTCAAGGTGAATCTCAACCATACCCGGCATCTTGCCACCAAGGAACTTCTTAACTACCTCCATGACCTCTGCCAGGGATATGGGTGGGGCTTCCCCCAAGTCATCAGACTCTACCTCCTCCGTTGAGTCTTTGTTAGCCGGGTTCAGGAGCTCCTCAAAGCGTTCTTTCCACCGCCCGACAACATCTCCAGCCCGGGTCAGCAGTTCCCTTCCCCGGCTGAACACAGCCTGAGTCAGGCCCTGCTTCCCCTTCCTGAGTCGCCGGACAGTTTGTCAGAACTTCCTTGAGGCCAACTGAAAGTCCTCCTCCATAGCCTTGCCGAACTCCTCCCACACCTGAGTTTTTGCTTCCATGACCGCCAAAGCTACAGCCCTTCTGGCCTCACGGTACCTGTCTGCTGCTTCAGGAGACCCCTAGGCCAACCAAGCCCAAAAGGCCTCCTTCTTCAGCCTGACGGCTTCCCTCACCGCTGGTGTCCATCAGCGGGTTCTTAGGTTGCCACCTTGACAGGCACCGATGACCACAGCTCCTACCTGCCGCATCTGCATTAGAGGCTTTGAACATGGCCCACTCAGACTCCATGTCCCCAGCCTCCCTCGGGATACACGAGAGCTTCTTCAGGAGGTGGGAGTTGAAGACCTCACGGACAGGGGCCTCCGTCGGACGTTCCCAGTTCACCCTCACTACACATTTGGGTTTGCCAGGTCTGTTTGGCAGCCTTCCCCGCCATCTGATCCAACTCACCACCAGGTGGTGATCAGTTGACAGCTCTGCTCCTCTCTTCGCCCAAGTGTCCAAAACATAAGGCCGCAGATCTGATGATATGACCACAAAGTCTATCATTGATCTTCGGCCTAAGGTGTTCTGATACCAAGTACAGTTATGAACTACCTTATGTTCGAACATGGTGTTTGTTATGGACAATCCATGACTCACACAGAAGTCCAATAACAAGGCACCGCTCGGGTTCCGATCGGGGAGGCCGTTCCTCCCAATCACGCCCCTATACGTTTCTCCATTGTTGCCCACGTGAGCGTTGAAGTCCCCCAGCCGGAACCCTATCCAGGACACCACCCAGAGACTCCAAGAAGGCCGGATACTCCAAACTGCTATTCGGTGCATAAGCACTCACAACAGTCAGAGCCTTCCCCCCCAGCATCTCGCAGTCGTATAGAGGCGACCCTCTCATTCCCCGTGGAGAACTCCAACACAGCAGCGCCCAACCAGGGACTTGAGTATCCCCACACATGCCCGGTGCCTGTCACCTTGGCCAACTCTGGAAAAGTAAAGAGTCCAGCCCCTCTCCAGGAATTTGGTATCAGAGCCCATCTATATCTAGTTGGTACCACTCCACCTCCCGCACCAGCTCAGGCTCCTTCCCTGCCAGACAGGTGACATTCCATGTCCCGAGGATCAATCTGCGATGCCAGAACATGCCGGAACGTCCCGGTCCCCACCTTTGCCTGCTGCCTAGCCTGCATTGCACCCTACTCCAATGGTCATCCCTGTATGTGATGCGTCCATGTTGTATTTTCGGGCTGGGCCCGACCACCAGATGCTTGCAGAAGAGCTCCCTTCCCAGGTCTGGCTCCAGGAGGGGGCCCCGGTTTCCCTTTTCCGGGCAAGGTCCTGTAGCTCTGCTGGTGTACTTTCATTGGGTTTCTTGGGACTCACTCTTAGTATAGCCCCTCCCATGGGACCAATTTACTTTGGGAGACCCTACCAGGAGCTATTGCCACTGACAACACAGCTCCCAGGATCACTGAGACACCCAAACCCCTCCACCATGTTAAGGTGGTGATTCTCGAAGGGAAATATTTGATATTTTTACATAAACTTAACAGTTGTATTGCAATAAATTCCAAAGGTGGGTTAATGTGACAATGGAAAAGTATATCCATTGCTAATTAGTGCACAGAACATGTTACATATTGACAATGTTTTTATTTTTTATGCACACTAAAGTTCCATGATTAAGATATTATCATTAACCCAAAGGAGATAGAAATGCGGGATGGCAGTGTTACAAAGGGTTGTTTTTTTTTGTCAATTTATTTAACGGGGATAACATCCCCTTTCATCACCCCTCAAATCGACCTGGTGGATTAACATGTGGTATAATTTGTAAACCACGGCTAAAAGGTTGGTTTAGTTTGAAAAGGAATCCACCTGCCAATTAACTAAGATATTAACATTGGTGTATTAACCAATTAAAATTGTTCTCTCTGTTTGTGTGTGCAGCAAGTGCTCCTGCCTCCCCCAGGGAGATGATGGCGCTGAAGGAGAGGAAGACAGACTATGATTCAACGGGTAATGCCAGTTACCATGGCAACAAGGGCGAGCACACTTCCAGGAAGGACGCTATGGCTGGTAGGAACTCTATGCTGCATATTCTGCGGACATGGTCTCTCACACAAAACTGCTGCTATGACTTCCTTTAGCGGTTACCATGAGGATTTGGAGTTCCCAAAGTGTTGGTGCTTTAATACTGGAGGCTTTCCAGTTCTCCACTGGTTTGTGGGTGGGCAGTTAGTCATTGATCTACTGAGTAACTTAAAATACATCACTGAAATACTGCCCCAGCAGGTGTCTGTTCTGATTAGTATTACAGGCAGACACTTAAGTCTGTTTCCAAGTCTCAGTAACACTTGCGGTGCAATGACCCCCTTGACCCTAGCTTCACAAAGTCAGCCCACAAATTTCACTTTGCCCATATCCGTTTTGCATAACAACGACTGAACTCGCGAGATTTAGGCTGGCTGGAAATCCTAATCCAATTTGTGCGTTTTTTGAAATGGTCATCTTCATTCTTTTCCTGTGCAGGTCAAATCACCGGGGGGACTTCCACACTGCACAGAGGAACATACGTCTCTCCTAGTGATGACCTCAAATATAACCAGGTCAGACGATTCCTCTACCAGGCTGAGAAATAGCCAGGGCTATGGCCGTCCTGGTGGTCTAAAAGAATGTGATGCGTTGCGTGTTCATGCTTGTGCCTGAAATGCTGCTCAAAACCTTTGTCATCTCTTATCTTCTCATTCTCCAATGACTGTCCGAGTTTCTCGGAGAAAAAACTTCTGAATCACATTCCATTTGCCTCTTTAAAATAATACATGACAAAAGATTTGTTTCATCCTTAAATACCCGGAAAGTACTTATTATGCATTATGCAGAGGAAACATTTTTGTGTAATTTTTTCACTTCTGTGGTGAAACAGTGCAAAGAAACAACACAAATGAGGGTACAGAAATGAATTAAACATTTTCCTCCAAAATGTTAGAAATGCCTAATTGTCATTATAATGAATTCAGAACTGCTGCAAATTGTAAACCTACCAAGAAAATTTGGACTATAGCAGATTAACTACAGTAGTTCAAAGTTATGTCATGATATTATGATAATTTTCATCATTATGATCCCAGGCGATATCTGGTGTCGTATCACAGTATCAATATTATATGATAAGACAGGATATAATGCCTAGAGACAAAGTTACTCCGTTTCTACAATAACCTTCTTCTTCTCTCTCATTTGAGGTTGGGAGCTGCCTTTTTTTTACCCCTGCCAGCAGCCATTGAGTTAGTTCCTTCACCCCTGTGCCCTCATGCTTTTAAATATTCTAAAATAATCACGACTTTGTGCAAGGCTGCAGTTTGTCACTCGGTTTATGGAGGATGACAAAGAGGATAAGCAAAACTATAATTAGCTCAAATGCAATTTCAAGCTGTGAATGAACCCAGTGTTGTGTCTTTGCTTCAAACTGGTTCAGAGCTATGCCAGGTCAATGAGTTCAAAGTGAACTGGATTCTGATGGATCATGCTATTGGTAAAATCATCATTTTCCTTTTTCTTCAAAAACACTGAACCCCTCAACCAGCACTTAAACACACACAGCTGCAGCAATGGCATATCGACCTCTAAAGTGTTGTCATCATTTCGGGGCTCTCTGACTACCATTTATTTTTTTGCTTACGTTGAAAATGCATCAGGTATTTGGAGCCTATTTGCCAATAAGTCTGCTTTTAAAACATTTGAGTAATAAGTCGAAATGATATCGGGTGACAGGCATGGGCACAAGTCCATGAATACTGGAATGGCATCCAGTGCTTTACCTGTGCCCCCGTCCATAGGGTTAATGGTTGTGTCAGGAAGGGCATCAGGCGTAAAATTTTGCCAAATCAGTATGCGGATTGACAAGATCATAACAGATTGGTTGAGGCCCAGGTTAACAATGGTGCTGTGTCTTGTTGCTGGAAACTGTAAAATCTGCTGTGGCGACCACTGAGAAACAGGGAATAAGCCAGAAGAAGAAGTAGAAATGACATATGACAAAGCAAGGTCATTTTAACATGTTAGTGAATTTTGCTGACATCCACAGGCTACAAGAGCATGCTTTTCCCTCGTCTGCTGCTCGTCAGTGCTACATCAGGGACAAATATAGCTAATACTAACAATTGGTTGAAATCTGTTAGCTTCAAAACCAACCAAAATCGACCTCAGCCAAACTAGAAATGCATATGAGAACAATCGTCGAGAGTTATTATTAACATTGGACATACTAGTTAAAGGCAATTATTTTATACTCCTATAAATATTTATTCTGACTGAAACAGGGTTGGATGTGGAATCTCTTACTCTGGCATGAAATTTATATCATGCTTTAGAGGTCTATTCCTTCTGATTATTTTACTCTTTGTCATTGGCTCACTGATGTCAGACCTTCTTTACTTTTATACAGTATGTGAATGATGCCTCTGGGGCTCATCGTTTTCTGTCCTAGTTACAGACATCCTCTTCTATTCCATTCCACTTGTATCCATTCAGTATTTACAATGGTTATTTCATATTCTTGTCCTTTTTTTTTTAGGTCTCATCTCAGGGCCTTCCCTCAGAGCCCTACCCTCCCTTCCAGAATCCTCCTCCGCCAGGCAGCAGCAGTTATGACGAGCAGGTGTACTATGAGGACCAGGTGCACGCACCAGGAGGGCGCCCCCCACAGGCCGAGCTCAACATGCACCTGCAGGGCCTCAAGTCCACTGGCAACTATGTGGACTTCTACTCAGCGTCGAGACCGTACAGCGAGCTCAACTACGAGACCAGCCACTACCCGGCCTCGCCGGACTCCTGGGTCTGAGAGGAGGCCACGCCAAGGAGGAGGACGAGGAGCTGAGGGAGAGGTGGTGTGGACATTGGGAGGGTGGCAGTGTAGGTTTAAAAGGCAGAGGACCAACGATAATGAAGGGACGCCATTTTTCCTCCTTGATGCCCCCCACCCCACCCCAACCTCACCTCCCCCATCCAAACCGCCACTCCCACCATCAGGACTCCTGAGTGTTGGCAGGCCATAGGATGATGGGAGGATGGAGCAGAAGAAAGGATGAATTAAGAGAAAGAAGATGGTGGATGAGAGAAGGGAGTGGACGAGAAAAGGACTCGCCATGCATGTGCATGCACACGACCCACCGAAACGACAGACACATTGACTCCGACCACGTTATGCTTGTGAAACCAGAGAAGAGCGAGGGATAAGATGCAGACAAGGACGGAGAGAGAATGGGGAAGGTACAGACGTGACGAAAGAGAGTTGGGACGTAGGTGGATGAGTGAATGCTAGAGAGATGGATGTAGATGTAGAGGAGGGACAGAAAGGAGGAATAAGGGAAGGGATTTATGGACTCGTTTCAGGGCCAACAGTAGAAGGTTGTTGCGATTTTGGAAAGCTTGGTGGAAATGCGTCGACCTTGTGATCATGTTGGGAATCGTGAGTGTGGATCGTTGTAAATATGTGGCATAGTAACGTGGCTTTTCGTAATGTGAAGCACAAGAAACAAAGCTGTAGGACATACAGTAGTCATCTGTCACTCCAACCTTCGTTTCTCTATGGCTTCAGTGTGATGTACATACAGTACCCTCCTCCAGGCAAATGAAGTTCTCCTCGACTTTGACATTTGTAATTTGTTTTTGTTTTGTTTTTACTTTTTTAACGCTCACTTCTGGTTGTATAGTAGTTGATGTACATTACGGAGATGCATTACTTATTGTACATTGCACTAATTTCTGTGTAGGCCTTCTCTCGGTTAGGCCCCCCACACACACACCCACAGACCAATATCCACACACAATTGTTCACCAGGCAAAAGTCTCATATCACTTACATGATTTCAATGCAGTGCATCTCAAATAACAAAACTAAATACAAAAGAAAAATGAAACAGTGATTCTGCTCAGTCACGGCGCTCCTCCACTGCCCATAGTTTCTGCAAAATGTCCCCAGAAAGGCTCATGGGGTATGAATTTGGAGGGGAAAAGTGTGACTTTATAAAGGTTGTCCAGGAAAAGCCTTTTTTTTTTCTACATGGTGTCGCTTCTGTCAAACACTGTTTTTTGGACCTTAGCTTTGTTTTATGTGGACCGCCATCTAATTGCTAATGCACCACAGATGCCCTTTCTGTTCAACGAGCCCTCACTTGGTGTGAAATGTGCTCATTGCTTTTTTTGTTTTTTAAACCGTGCCAAACATGGGTTAACTTGCACTCAGCCGAAGACGGAAAGGGAAGGTCAGTGGCCGGGGGTCAAAGTTCAGTTGATGCTTCCCTTTCAACAGAACAACATTGGATCTCTAATGTCGCCAGTTTGTAAATGCTTTGTTTTTTTTAAACCGTGTTTTACTGGGATGAAAACTGTCAAACCACACCGGGACTTGAAGAAAAAATAAAATAAAACATGGAGGGACTGTGATGGAGCGGAGCGTCATTTCCTCCAAAGTTGTACAAAATTAGATGATTTCTGTGTTGTAAAATAATCAATGTTTGAAGTACTTTTTTTCCTTCTCAGAGATGGGTGGCTATTCTAAGTTCATGGTAGACAAAACTGTTAATAGAGTACGGATATATATTATATAATTATAAATATATACTTTTTATGTGCAGATGTGGATGTCACTTATAGCAGCAACGTTATGGGATAAAGACTCGTAAAAAGAGAACTCCATGTAGGGATTCAGTTCACATTTTATTTTCTGGTCTGCACAATGAGATGTTGACTTTGTGTGATAATGTTGTTGCTATGTGGAGTAGGGCAGATTAGGGCCCAGGGATCCAAGTTGTCACAAACTACTAATTAAAAAAAAAAAGGTGCTACAAAAACAAGTGAAATTTCCAATATAGGAGTGTGTTTTGTGTCTGCACAGACTGTCTCTTACCCCCGCGTCGACTGCCAGCTATCGTTTAGCAAATGTATTAAATCCGTAGATATTAAACGAGAGTAGAATGGACATTGGCATTCAGATCAACATAGCAGATGATGAATCAGAATTGCGGCCATTTTTATTTGAACCGCTGGAGTACTGTGACCGTTGTAGCGGGCTAACTTCTGTATAAACCGATTTGTGGTGTGTTGTCACCATGACAACTAACAACAATCGCCATTTTCTTTTGAACGACTCAAATGACCATGGCAAACAGTTAAATGTCCGTTTGGTCACAGGTGATGACTTGAAATAACAGAAAACAATGTCCCATTTTATTTTATATTCCTAAAAGTGTGTTTTTTCCATGCATGTTAACAACCACCACCAACCTTTCTGATTTGAATAGCACAAAGTGCACCCACGTATGCATGAGTATATGAAAATGATACCTTTTCGTCCTTAAGTGAGGGAGTACAAATTTGTGATGTTGTGACAACAGACCCTGGTCCTCCCTATCTGCTGCTACTTAACAAGTCCTGGAGGGTTTATCTTCCAATGCTGAAAAAAATGGATTTTGATGCAAGTGTCCCCGGCAGAAACACTGAATGAAAGACAAACATATCCAACCTGTTAGGAAGCATCTGGAAACTGACAACACTCCGTTATGTCATTGTGATGCGTAGGCAGAAAACCTGACTGTAAGAACTGTATGGAGATAGAGACGTCAGTAACCTTTTTGTTGCTAGACAAAAACAAAAAAAGAAAAAAAAGAAACGTGTTTTAAAAAGAAAATTGTGAAATCTTTCTATTGCCTCAAACAGACTGCAACTGCTCCAAAAATATAAACGAACCATTGAAGAGCCTGCTGTGGTTTCAGGAGTTGTTTTGTTCTGTTGCGAAAGGAGCGTTTTTAAGTTTCAAACCCCAGGTCCTTTAAACCGTCAGAAGTGGGTTTGAATAAAATGGTTGAGTTAGCTTCCCTTGCATAGTCCATTAAAATGAACTGGACACAATCAAGTTGCATTTTATATAGCTTGAAGAGACTGGGGGGGAAATTAACAATGCAGGAAAATGTCTCACAATTTAGATAACTCTCATGCAGTGGCTGGGAAGAGCTTTTCGGTGCCTCTGAGGACGAAAGATGGAATATTTTATTGTACCCTTTTACATTTTAATTGCAACGCCACTGATCAGATAACCCCTTGTTTGGCTCTGTGCATATGTGGATGCCTGCCCACACTGTTTGTGTGTTGCTGTCTGAATTAACGTATGCCAGCCTGAGTGTCAGGGAGTATGTGTATGCACGCACATACTCATGAAGGCAGACCTGATTTGTGGGAGCCATCATATATATGCTCCATGCAATTGTAATGATTTTAATGGTCCTGAGCGCCCTCTAGTGAGCAGTGGGGTACCTACTACACAGGTCAGAGTGGCGGCCATTTTAGCCTCTAAGGCCCATCCGTCCACATGGTGCACAGCATCTAAACACACAACAGATGAAGAAACGCCAATTTAGATGAAAAATACCAACACTGAGAAGTGTGTCAAGACAAGCCCGAAGCTGCAAGCTCCTACACACAAAGTGCAGGAAGAAAACACAAAACATCACTTTCACCCGACATAAAATAGTACTTTTCAAACCCAGTCTGCCAAATGGAATTCCAGGATGAAAGGTGGGGCCTTCAGCTCATAGTCACCAGATGGGCCCCATCAGATATTAATAAACTAAAAATAATTAAGACAAAAATCCTTAAAAAAAAGTTGTATTTTTTTTGTATGACAGTCAAATAAATTGTGCCGTGTCAGTGAGCTGCCATGGTACTCAAAAGGAAAGAGGTGATGTGTAATGGCAATTAGTATTCATAATATGAATAATGACCGGGGAAAAAATCCTAAAAGGTAAATCCATGGTAAAAAGGTCAAAGATCTGAAAAAACATGCACTTTAAGTCATAAACATTAAGGTTGCTTAAAGAGATTTATTTATAAAGGGGCTTGATGCATACCGAGTACCATTATATCCAATACTGACTGTAAGTGTGGCCATTGTACCAACTGTGGCAATACCATTATAACAAAGGTTAACAAATAATACATTTTCTATCATCCAAAAAAGATTACCTTATATAAAGAGTCATCAGATTCAATGCAACCCAATGTCTAAATGCATTTATATTCAAATAATCATTACATTTATATAGTGCTTTTCTAGACACCCAAAGCGCTTCACATTGAAGTGGGTAACTCACTTCAACCACCACCGATGTGTAGCACCCACCTGGATGATGCACAGCAGCCATTTTGCTCCAGAACGCTCACCACACGTCAGCTTGAGGTGGAGAGGGAGGAATCATTGAGCCAGTTACATGGGGGGATGGTTAGGTGGCCAGATGAAGAGAGCCAGGTTGGGAATTTAGCCAGGACACCGGGGAACCCCCTACTCTTTGCGATAAGTGCCATGGGATCTTTAATGACCACAGTAAGTCAGGACCTCGGTTTAACGTCTCATCCGAAGGACGGCGTCTCCTACAGCACAGTGCCCCCGTCACTGCACTGGGGTTTGATATTGTTTTTATTAGGACCAGAGGGAAGACTGCCCCCTACTGGCCCACCAACACCACTTCCGGCAGCAAGTCATTTTCCCGGGACGGCTCCCATCCAAGTACTAGCCAAGCCCATACCTGCTTAGCTTCCGTCATTTGGCAGGGCCAGGGTACATGTTGGTATGGCTGCCGACCACAAAGTGACCAAATACTCAGAAACAGGGATCCAATCAAGACTTCCTCATGCCTTTTCCTGCCTTTAAGCATGTCTTGAGCTCTCCAACCTATAATTAAGTCCTTTATTTTTTGCTCTGATTTTCAATTTTTAACATGTGCTTTCACCATAAATGGAGTATACGCTTCTTTCTTTAAACATACATTTTAAGGTCTGGTAGGTGATTTTTTTCCAGTACCTCTGGTTTGCTCTCCACTTTGGAACCACATTTTATGAAAGATTTTACTTGACACCAAAAAACTGAAGGTCAATAGAGATAAAGGAGCTAAATGCTTGCCTAACAGTGGATGGGTTTTTTTTTTGTCGGGGATCAGTCAGACCTCGCATCACAGAATCAACAATGTCAAAAACCCTTACACGGTTTCACTTTCTACCAAGCACTCTCGAATACACAGCGTAAGACTATAGAACAGACTGATTGCACAACTGTTGATGTGAATAAAGATCAATAATAGATGTGAAATACACATTGAAGGGCAAAGCTAAGAAGAAAACAGGTAAATTCCTCTCGGAACATTTCATAAATGACAGTCCTTGAAGAGGCCCAGCACATATTTATTAAATAATTTCCAGATAAATTAAAGTCCGTCGCAAACGGAACAAATATTTTAAGCACGTTTCATTAGACATGACCCTTATTCTCCTGTTTTTCACTCTGCCAGCAGAAAACACTCATACTGTAATACAGGCAGAGCAATTTTTAGAAATCCATCCATCCATTGAATATCCAAACCGCTTACCCTGCTCTCAGGGTCGCGGGGTCACTTTTTAGACACACGTTTAGAAACAACTGCAATGCTAGAAAAAGTTGTTTCATGTTGTCCAGATGAATACTTCTAATTCTACCTACTTTCAACCAATATTCAAATCATACAACCCTGCCATCCATTTTAAACTAACTACGTTACGTTCATTTGTGGAACATTAAAAGTCTTGTCAGTCATTTGTGTTTTAATTTTATTTATTTTTTTGCATTTGTGACTATTTCAGAATTCAATGTTTTATTTTTCATGCAACTGCGATTTTTTTGGTCACAATTCTGCATTTTTTTTCCTCACAAATTCAAGGTAGACTACATTAAAAGGATCCAGTAAGGTCTGCGTTAATATTCATGAGCTGACCTTTGACTGACAAGTACATGCAAGGCTTGGCAATGAGGGTGGGTGGAGTTTCATATTTTGCTTTGATATGATTGGGGGCATAAACAAGTGCATCTGATGACATCATGAGTATCAGAAAAAGGACAAGCTCTTTAAGACAGATTAATATCGTCTATGACATGGTAGTGATGCATTATAGGGTAGCTGCTTAACAACCACAGCAGTGACTTACTTCCCACCATGACACCACACCGGCACTGGAAAATACACACCAACCTATAATCAGGTCAGCATTAAGTAGTCACTTGCACTTTATGGGACTACATTTTAGATAATTTTAGCCACAGATTTCCATTGTGAATTCTGAAATACATTGTGAAGTAATTGCAATTGCAAGAAACTACTACTACTTTTGGCTGCTCCCATTAGCGGTCGCCACAGCGGATCATCCGTTTCCATTTCTTCCCGTCTTCTGCATCTTCCTCTGTCACACCAGCCACCTGCATACCCTCCCTCACCACATCTATAAACCTCCTCTTTGGCCTTCCTCTTTTGCTCTTGCCTGGCAGCTCCATATTCAGCATCCTTCTCCGAATATACCCAGCATCTCTCCTCCACACATGTCCAAACCATCTGTCTTGTCTCTCTTGCTTTGTCTCCAAACCGTTCTACCTGAGCTGTCCCTAATATACTCGTTCCTAATCCTGTCCTTCTTCGTCACTCCCAATGAAAATCTTAGCATCTTCAACTCTGCCACCTCCAGCTCCGCCTCCTGTCTTTTCATCAGTGCCACTGTCTCCAAACCATATAACATAGCTGGTCTCACAACCATCTTGTAAACCTTCCCTTTAACTTTTGCTGGTACGCCTCTGTCGCAAATCACTCCTGACACTCTTCTTTACCCTGCCTGCACTCTCCTCTTCACCTCTCTTCTGCACTCCCCGTTACTTTGGACAGTTGACCCCAAATATTTAAACTCAAACACCTTAGTCACCTCTACTCCTTGCATCCTTACCATTCCACTTTCCTCCCTGTCATTCACACATATGTATTCCGTCTTGCTCCTTCTGACTTTCAGTCCTCTTCTCTCCAGCGCATACCTCCACCTCTCCAAGCTCTCCTCAACCTGCTCCCTACTTTCACTACAGATCATAATGTCATCCACGAACATCATAGTCCACGGAGACTCCTTCCTGATCTCGTCCGCCAACCTGTCCATCACCATTGAAAACAAGAGCTCAGAGCCGATCCTTGATGTAATCCCACCTCCACCTTGAACCCATCTGTCATTCCAACTGCACACCTCACCACTGTCACACTTCCCTCATACATATCCTGCACCACTCCTACATACTTCTCTGCCACTGCCGACTTCCTCATACAATACCACACCTCCTCTCTTGGCACTCTGTCATATGCTTTCTCTAAATCCACAGACACATTTTCTTTCTTGCAACTGCAAGAATGAAAATCACAATTCAGCCCTTTTAATTTTATTCAGCGGTGGAAATTTGTTTCCATACTAAAAGGGAGGAATAACAAAATTAACAGGCACAAAATGAAAGGTGTTTAAAACAGACTCCTTTTGTTATCCTATTAAAAAAAACAGCTAATTGGTGTCAGCATTTCACTCACCCATTGACCCAAAGTTGAAAATTAGATAAGTCCTTGCCGGTTTGATGTGTCACATGGGAGTAATTATAAACAGTCCAAAGGAAGATAAGTGAAGGTACAAAAAAAATGTCAATTTTCCAAGTCTGACATCAAAATCAACTGATGGGCTCCCATCGTAAGTAGTTTTCAAGGCTATCATCCTCGGTTTAGCTGTTGATTTAATTACCTAATAAAAAGTGTGACTTTCAGGAAAGAATTGATCATGCTAGTTTCTATTAATAGTAAACTGATTGCAGTTCTGAACTGACTGAATAGGAAGTCAAATGACTTCATACGTCTGTTTATTAAAGCCTTTCTCCAGTTATATAACTGCATAACATTTCACTTTGTACTAAACCAAAATGTATGTTTGTACCCATCCAGTATCCTCAATATCCACCCATTTGGTAGATCTATAAGTTGTTGCTCGTATTTTGTCATGTCATCCATGGCTTTGCCTCTATGGCTTGCAGTGCTTTGACAAGCAAGTCTTCAAACCTGCAACAATCTGAGTTGACTCAGATCTGGTACAGAGTGAGGCAGTCTAGGGGTCAACCTTATCCAGTCCATTCCAGTCTACATATAGTCCAGTCCAGTCCAATGCAGTCTAGCCAACCCTGTTCCTGATGATCTCCTTGACAGTTCCATACAATTAAACTCTCATCGTAAAATTTGATTCAGATACGACCTCGTCGAGCAACTGCATCAACTTGTCTTGCTGAAACTGTTGGACGCAGCCGCCAGTCAACAGTGTTCTTGTTTCCAGGTCCCAATTTGTGCTTCCCAAAAGTCTTGCAAGAACACTGTAAGCGTCTGGATTTTACATAAAACATTTAAATTCAAATCCATATTGAATGTGTGAATCCCAATAACAATCAAGTATCATGGGGGAAAAAGCTCACGGCTAATTTAGGAATCTGGGTTTCAGATTACGATTTATGTGGAGGCGAGGCATCCTGATCGGCAGATTATTGTGTCCTCTTAGATGCTGTCCAGCACGCAGTTATAATAGGTCACCAGGCTAAATCACCAGTGAGGTAACAAGTATTAATGATTATCGTTAACGCCTTAGCCTTGATCCAATGCAGGCATGGACACAAGGCTGACAATCTACAAGCAACAGTTTGGATCTGGACAATTATTTTGTGACAATGCCCTTGAAATTCTTAAACAGGCTCAAGTTTACCTGGCAAAGTTTGTCAAATTATTGTCCATGAATAAAATGTTCTCTGCTGTGGGAATGGCCCTGTGGTCTTCTTTTGCACAGCCAGTGTTTCTTTTCTGAAGAGATCAACCAGACCAGCGAGCCGGGAATCTCCATCAGGTCTCTGTATCTCATGACATCTCTCTACCCGGCTGTCACCTCCTCACTTCTAACCCGATTCCTCCCCTGCGCATCATTTCTCCCCCTGACACACCACCACTTCACTTTCTCCTTTAACCCATTAAGATGCCTCTTTATTTTTGGACCCAGGTCAGAAATAACATACCCGAAGTAAAATGGCCATAGCTCTTGAACACTTCTGAATGTATGTCTCTACAGAGAGGTCCCTAGTAGTTTGTTCATTAAGTGTCAAGATGTAACCAAAGCATTACTGAAATGGAGTTGCAGAAGCTCAAAACATGGTTTAAATTCAATTCGCCTAAAACAGAAATCATTATTTGAGTCCTTTGGGCTTGTCTCTTGAGCTTGTGACTCATTGAAGCTATTGCCAATCATTTTTACCAGTTACCACCTGAATTTTGATTATATAGCACCAAAATATGAGCATTTTACATTGTTTTGATTATGGATATGTATAGGCAGATCGCCAAAATTTGGAGTCTATTAGGAGTCTACAAAATGCCCCCTTTGTGCCAAATTATATAATGGGCCTTTTGGAGTGTTCAAGACAAATCTACCTCCTCTTTTCCTCATAACCATTCCCCTTCTTCACTTAGCCCGATTCTTTCTCCATCAATCCATCTTTTTTCCTAAATATTGTATTATTTTTTGCTGGTAAAACTACACTCAACTCTTCCCATCATCTCATCAGTTTGTTTCTCTTCTCTGCTTCTGTTTTAGCCGATTCCCTCTTCCCTTTTCCTCCTCCATAACAAAGACAAAAAAATAAAATAAATCTGCCTTTCATGCTCTGACCTCAACTTCCTTTTATCTTTTATCAACTGTTTTTTTTTCTATCCTCTGGGACTTTTCTTTTCCATTCTCTGTCTCTCCTGGCCCTCTTGTCACTAATGGTGACTTACTGCCTTTGTTTTTCCTCTTCCATCTCTGTTTCTCCACCAGCCTCCTCCTCTCTGTATTCCATTCAATGTATTCTTTCCCTTTTGTCTCACCTCCTTCTTATCAACGGGAGCAGCTTCTGCCTGTCTTCCTCCTGCCTCCTCTCCTCCTTCTTCATTTTGTAATTCCACTTGGGGATCATGAGATGGTGGTTGTCACCGCTCTTCGCACAGATCTTCTCAGGTATGAAGGTGGGCACCGGGGCCTTGCAGAGCCTCACTTTGGGCACCACTATACCCGGCCGCACGCTGCTCCTCCTCATCATGTTCAACGGCAGCAGACTTGCTCGTCTCATGGCCACCGTGGACACGGCCGCCACCTCCCGGAGCAGCTGGGGCTGCAGGCTGGATCGGCGAGCCGGCTTTTTCGGGATGAGAAGGACCCGGGAGTTCTGGAAAAGTCTCTTGTAGTTGTTGAGCCTCTCTGGTCCCAGCCGCCTCAGCTCTTCCACACGCTGCCGCTTCAGGATTTCCTGCACGGCGTAGCGGCGCTTCCCGATGCACGGCGGGCTGCCAGGGCTCACCGTGCGGCAGGCTGTGGCGACGAGTGGGCTGGAGAGGCTGGTGGTGACCCGAACCATGTGGTCCAGGACACCATCATCCACGGGGTTTACCTTGCTGTTGAAGTAGAACGTGAAGGGGCAGCAGAGGCGGAGGTTGGTGAAACGTTTCCAGAAGGATTTCGGGGCATTTGCCTTTGCCACCAGCTCCTGTTAAAGCAGATGCAGAATTGCAATCAGGACAATAGATGTAATTGGGTATGTATGTGGGAGAACCACAGGAATATATGCCTGGCTGAAATGTTTAGTGGAATGAAAGCATTGTGTTTGTATGTATGTAATTACAGAAAATATGAGTGCAAATTACAACTGAAAGCAAATGATCAAACAACAAGAATCCTTTCAACTGATAAATATGTGCCTAACTACTAAAAATTGGGCACTAACTTTAAAAAAAAATCATTGCGCCCTTGTCTACTCATATTTTCTTAGGGTTGAAATAAACGTCATTACCAGCACACTATTTCACAAAGTGTAGCTCCAACAAATCTATTGGACATACATTAAGAAAATTGGGGAGACATATCACATCATTTTCCCATAGATATTTCATTATTTTTTCTCCTCAATTGTATTTGGCCAATTACCCCACTCTTCCAAGCCATCCTGGTTGCTGCTCCACCCCCTCTGCCGATCCGGGGAGGGCTGCAGACTACCACATGCCTCCTCCGATGTACATGTGGAGTCGCCAGCCGCTTCTTTTCCCCTGACAGTGAGGAGTTTCACCAGGGGGACGTAGCGCACGGGAGGATCACGCTATCCCCCCCCCCCCCCGAACAGGTGCCCCGGCCGACCAGAGGAGGCGTTAGTACAGCGACCAGGACACATACCCACATCTGGCTTCCCACCCACAGACATGGCCAATTGTGTCTGTAGGGACGCCCAGCCAAACCAGAGGCAACATGGGGATTCGAGCCGGTGATCCCCATGTCGGTAGGGAACGGAACAGACCGCTACACTGCCCGAACACCCAGATGTTTCATTCTTAAGTGCTCCACAAAATAGATTTCTTTTGTTTGAATCACTCAAAATAGAGAATATCACAGTTTTACTTCTATTTTGCATCCCTATCCATACATACTAGTGACGCAACATCTGTATTGAACTAAATGAATTGAATAATTTTTGAGATCTAAAACTGTGGCAACCATCGCTTGTACCCTACAATATCCTAAGAGAGTCACTTTTGCCTTTCCCAAATCATTCCCCTTTGGAGAGAAATGGCGCAGCACTAATTGAATACTTTCAAAGTGTGAATGCAAATAGTGTGACTTCAGAGAAGACTAGATGTATGAGGTGCTTCTAAGGATGCCTGGTCAGTTTTGTCACGCTATTGGGAAAATATATTAACCTGCAGCATGGGCCATTCAAGGCAGTAAGAGTCACAGAACTGCTCCGCGCAGGGCTGAGCCATCAGTCTGTCCATCAGGTAGGCTGTCTCGTATCGACCCGTGAAGAGAGCCCACTCCCGAGAAGTCATCTTACGGCCATAGTCCCGCGCCTCCACATCCGCGCCTGGAAATACAAGGAATAAAGGAAATATTTGGGTTTAGGGCATTATTTGTTACATTTGCATACACATTGCACATATTTTTTTTAATGTACTCTATTGATCTCCGAAGGGAAATTACAGTGTGTATTTAACCCATCCTAGCTGTGTAGCTAGAAGCAGTGGGTAGTTGCCGTGCAGCACCTGGGGACCAACTCCAGTTCGTCTTGCCATGCCTCGGTCAGGGGCACAGACAGGAGTATGAACCCTAACATGCATGTGTTTTTGATGGTGGGAGGAAACCAGAGCCCCTGGAGAAAACTCACCGCAGGCACGGGGAGAACATGCAAACTCCACACAGGAAAACCTGGGATGACCCCCAAGGTTGGACAACCCCGGGGTTTGAACCCAGGACCTTCTTGCTGTGAGGCGACAGCACTAACCACTGGGCCACCATGCTGCCTAGTTTTAGTGCTGAATTCAGTATTTTAAAGGAACTTCAACACTCTTCATTAAAGGTATATCGCTCATATATATAGTAAATTCTTTATGATACAGTACAAGCCTGTTTCATGCCATAGGCAATCATCAGTATTATGGCATGAAACAGGCTTGTACTGCCTCAAAGAATTTACTTGACTCACTGGACTATTTTACTCCTTATTTGTTGAGCAACTTTCCCTACAGTTGAGCGTTTCTTTTAACAAAGTTACACATATATACACATACAGACAGACAGACACACACACACACACACGCGCATATATATATACGTATATATACATGAAAAGCTGCCCAAATTGTGCCAAAAAGTGTCTGTGAAAATCTGTGCATCGCCATCTTTTTACAGCATATGTCCACTGGTAACATCATTGGTGGGACTTTTCAGCAGTGTTTCAGACACACAGAAGACTGCTCAGTAGTATGGCTGCCAATGAACTGTAATCCCTTCAACATACACAGAGTTAATGCTGAAATTGATGATTGTTTCCCTTTAAGTACATCTAACTCTTGCATTTGCATGGAAGGTGAAAAAGGTTTGCATATAAAATCTGTTCAGCATACTTTAACACCAGCCATGATTGAAAAATTTTTTTTTAAAAACTCAAAAATCCTCTTCCACATGGTTTCTAATACTGTCTACCAGCTTTGAACTATAGGCATGTGTTACACAATAAATTGGATATGTGAGCTCCACACTGAAAATGGTGAGGTTATCTCTGTGTGTATGCCTGTGTTTATGCATTTTGCATATGTTGAAATGCGTTAAACTGTATTTTGCGGGGAATGTGTACTTTGGTCTATTTCTTCGTGTTTTACCTGCCAACATGAGTGTCCTGACAGTGTCTGCTCGGCCTTGCATAGCAGCCTTCATCATGGCCGTGAAACCGTGACAGTTCCTCCTCTCTATGTCCAGGCGTGGAAAGTAGTTCAGCAGGTAGTTGGAGATCATAAAGTGACCTGCAGACCAGAGGAAATCATCATTGTTACACAGTCTGGATAGGAAGGCCACACTCCAAGACTACTACCAGTTGTACAGTACCATCACCAACAAAGAGACCTAGTATCACTTTGTTATAATGCTGGTTCAAAAGTCATTTCAACTTTGCCAAGCTTCTGACAAAAAGATCAATTCTGACACAACCACTGACACAATGCTCACAATCACACACAGCATGCAATGACATCATAAGGCTTGTTAAATTCAGTTTGATGATTAAAATACTAAATCAATTTGTAAGTGTGCATAAACATGCACACAAACAGATCTGTAGGCAACTTAGAAAGGCGCCATTTTTTAAAGTCACAAATTTCAGCTCAAAGGCACTTTGGCAGCGGTTTTCTAATTAGGCAAAGCAAGGCAAATGTATTTATATAGCACATTTCAGCAACAAGGCAATTCAAGGTGCTTTACATAAAACATAAAAGGCATTAAAAGCAACATAATGCAATAAAAAACAATGTTAAACCAATAAGAAGAGTAAAAGTTACAGTGCAGCATAAGATGAAAATCAAAAGCTTCAAGTTTTATTTAATAAAAGGCAGCGGCAAAGAGGAAAGTCTTCAGCCTAGATTTAAAAGAATGGAGAGTTGTAGCAGACCTGCAGCTTTCAGGGAGTTTGTTCCAGATATGCGGTGCATAAAAACTGAAAGCTGCCTCTCTATGTTTAGCTTTGACTGGGGACAGAAAGCAGACCTGTCCCAGACGATCTGAGAGGTCTGGATGGTTCATAGTGTAGCAGTTAATCAGAAATGTATTTTGGCCCAGCATCCGGGTGGCATAGCAGTCTATTCCGCTGCCTACCAACACAGGGGTCGCCAGTTTGAATCCCCGTGTTACCTCCGGCTTGGGCGGGCATCCCTACAAACACAACTGGCCATGTCTGGGGGCGGGAAGCCGGTTGTGGGTATGTGTCCTGGTCGTTGCACTAGCACCTCCTCTGGTCGGTCGGTCGGGCCACCTGTTCAGGGGGGAGGGGGAACTGGGGGGAATAGCATGATCCTCCCAAACGCTACATCCCCCTGGCAAAACTCCTCACTGTCAGGTCAAAAGAAGCGGCTGGCGACTCCATGTGTATCAGAGAAGGCATGTGGTCTGCAGCCCTCCCCGGATTGGCAGAGGGAGTGGAGCAGTGACCGGGATGGCTCGGAAGAGTGGGGTAATTGCCCGGATACAATTGGGGAGAAAAAGGGGGACATTTTTCAAAAATTTTGTTAATTTTGGCCCTAAACCATTCAGTACTTTATAAACCAAGCGCACAGTTTTAAAATCAATTCTTTGATGGACAGGGAGCCAATATAGCGACCTCAGGACTGGGAGTGATGTGATCCACTCTTTTGGTCTTAGTGAGGACTCGAGCAGCAGAGTTCTCAATCAGCCGCAGCTGTTTGAGTTTTTAGAAAGACCTACAAAGAAACCATTACAGTAGTCGAATCGACTAAAGATAAATACAAGTTTTTTCAAATCCTGCTAATACAAAATTTTTTAATTCTTGATATATTCTTCAGGTGACAGTAGGCGGACTTTGTAATTCAGGTCCGAGTCCCTGACTATACCAAGATTTCTGGCTTGGTTTGTAGTTTTTAACATTACTGATTGTAGCTGAGTGCTGACTTTGAGTCGTTTTTCCTTGGCTCCAAAGACAATTACTTCAGTTTTATTTTTGTTTAATTGAAGAAAATTCTGAGATATCCAATCATTGTTTTGTTCAATGCACTTACTCAGTGCTTGTATGGGATATAGTCCCCTGGTGATATGGTTATGTAAATCTGCATGTCATCTGCATAATTATGGTAACATTTTGTTGTTTTCCATAATCTGGACTAGTGGGAGCATATAGATGTTAAACATTAATGGCAATTAGGTGAAACATAACTGACTGACATCCTGCTACTTTTCAGCTGCTAATAAGCTTCACAAACCTCATCAACAAGGACTTCAAATCAGCAGGGCACTATTTTACTTCCAGAAACTACAATGCCATCTCATCTATGGCCATTAAAACACAGCACTCTGAATATATTTTTTTGAATAGATAAACAACACAAACAAGTCTGTGACCCTTCTGATTTGGCAACCCTGTGGTTTGTTGACTCATCTTCCTGTTCACCTATTTTCCCTTCCATGAGGCGTTGCGGAGTGCTTTGTCACACTGAGGGATCAATAGTTCCCTTAATGAAGCAGAAAATGAAGACTGGTCTGCAGCTATTCATCACAGGCCACAGAGGGCCATTCATCATCTGTACTGGATGAGGCAGCAGGGCACTGCAGTGGCTGCACTGCCATGAAATTAGTACCGATAATACATTTTAATGCTGGCAAAAACAATTGACCGTTGTCATTGTGAGTAGCAGCCCTCATAATGTGCTTTCATTTGAGCCAGCCAGGTAGTTTCCTGGCACAACTCCCCACAATAAATCCCCTTCTGCTATACACTGATCAACCAAAACATTAAAACCACTGACAGGTAAGTGGATAACATTGATTATCCCGTTACATTGGCACCTGTCAAGAGGTGGCACCCAAGGCTCACTGATGTGCACGGGGAGCGAAGGCTAGCCCGTCTGGTCCAATCTCACAGAACAGCTACTGTAGCTCAAATTGCTGAAAAAGTTAATGCTGGCTATGATAGACCAGTGTAAGAACACAGTACATCACAGCATGCTGCGTAGCTACAGACCAGTCAGAGTGTCAATGACAACCCCTACCCACCACTGAAAGCACCTACAATGGGCATGTGAGCGTCAGAACTGAACCATGGAGCAATGGAAGAAGGTGGCCTGGTCTGATGTATCACATTTTCTTTTACATCATGTGGACAGCTGGGTACGTGTGTGTCATTTACCTGGGGAAGAGATGGTACACCAGGATGAACTATGGGAAGAAGGCAAGCCAGCGGAGGCAGTGTGATGCTCTGGGCAATGTTCTGCTGGGAAACCTTGGGTCCTGGTATTCATGTGGATTTTACTTTGACAAGTCACACCTACCCAAACATTGTTGCAGACCAAGTACACCCCTTCATGACAATGGTATTTCCTGATGGTAGTGGAATCTTTCAGCAGGATAATGCACCCTGCAAAAAAATTGTTCAGGAATGGTTTGAGGAACATGACAAAGAGGTCAAGGTGTTGCCTTGGCCTCCAAATCTCAATCCGATTGAGCATCTGTGGAATATGCTGGAAAAAAGTCCGATCCATGGAGGCCCCACCTTGCAACTTGTAGGACTTAAAGGATCTGCTGTTAAAGTCTTGACGCTAGATACCAGAGGACACTTTCAGAGGTCTTGTGGAGTCCATGCCTCGACGGGTCAGAGATGTTTTGTCGGCATGAGGGGGACCTACAAATATTAGGCAGGTGGTTTTAATGTTTTGGCTGATCGGTGTATATACACAGTAGTTGAAGAGGGAGTTGTGGATTGTATTTACTGCAAGAGGAAGGAGAAATAGTGAAGAATGTAAATTAAAAAGCAGCTAACAGGGGTCTATTGGAAACAAAGACAATATTAGGGTTTCTCACTATGTAGAATGTGACATGGGACAGATATAACCTTTTCACCACAGCATAAACAGAAGTACCTATTTTTGGTTTGATATACACTCACTGAGCACTTTATTAGGAACACTATACTAATAGTGGGTAGGGCCTCCCTTTGTTCTCAAACAGCTTCAGTTCTTCATGGCATGGATTCCACAACATATTGGAAACATTCCTTTGAGATTCTGGTCCATGTTGACATAGAAACTGACTTTCAGAAACATCTCTTAAATGTATGAGCTCTTTACTTTCAGTCATTTGCAAAAAGCTATTCCTAACTGTATTTTGACATGTTTACTTTGTCCTCAACTTTGTGGCCTTTTTTCCCTTGCTGCCCAAACAGGGAAGAATGAGACACTGGAGGTTTTAACGTTTAATAAAAATATCAAGGTATTAAATCTTTGTCGAAAATTAGCTTAAACTCTTCCATCAAGAGGTGCTCTGCTGCTTGTGTTTACCTGCTTGTGCGGCGGTCATGAGCGCAGTGTTGCCCTCATTGTCTTGCCAGTTGATGTCCACATATGGGCACTGAGAGAGCGCGATGACCACGTCCACATAACCCTTGTAGCACGCCACAATCAGCCCAGACTGAAACACAAGACAAGAGGGGTGAGTGAATCTCTCTCTCTCTCTCTCTCTCTCTCTCTCTCTCTCTCTCTCTCTCTCTCTCTCTCTCTCTCTCTCTCTCTCTCTCTCTCTCTCTCTCTCTCTCTCTCTCTCTCTCTCTCTCTCTCTCTCTCTCTCTCTCTCTCTCTCTCTCTCTCTCTCTCTCTCTCTCTCTCTCTCTCTCTCTCTCTCTCTCTCTCTCTCTCTCTCTCTCTCTCTCTCTCTCTCTCTCTCTCGTGTGTGTGTGTGAGAAGTGATTTATTCTGCCTATTGCCAAATGATTTTCATTTCCGAAGTCCTTAGCAAACCAGGGCTGTTGTCAGCCTACTAAAAAGGAGTGACTCCATTTTCCCACAAAATTTAGCTTTTTATTCTGAGCTAACCCACTATGACTACCAATACATTATAGCATGCCAAAACTTGTAACTTAGAGGAAGGACCATCAAAAAGGGATATTTTAATCTTAAAACATATGGTAGTGGGCTATTGCCTATATTGTTTCTTGGGCAACTGCCACTTAGTTTCACTGAATGCAGTTGGACCTTTTGCTTTTTTTGCAGTAGATCAAATGACCCATCTGACCCCTGCCGCAAACCTCCTTTGGC
Organism: Lampris incognitus; assembly: GCF_029633865.1. NCBI lineage: Eukaryota > Metazoa > Chordata > Actinopteri > Lampriformes > Lampridae > Lampris > Lampris incognitus. The sequence continues at coordinate 33,827,586 of NC_079224.1, forward strand.
TGCACCCATGTCCCTTTTTTTTCTTCCCAATTGCACTTGGCCAATCACCCCACTCTTCTGAGCCATCCTGGTTGCTGCTCCACCCACTCTGCTGATCTGGGGAGGGCTGCAGACTACCACATGCCGCCTCCGATACATGTGGAGTCGCCAGCTGCTTCTTTTCCCTTGACAGTGAGGAGTTTTGCCAGGGGCACATAGCACATGGGAGGATCACGCTATTCCTCCCAGTCCCCCCCCCACAAACAGGTGCCCCTGACCGACCAGAAGTGGCGCTAGTGCAGCGACCACGACATATACTCACATCTGGCCTCCCACCTGCAGACACAGCCAATAGTGTCTGTAGGGATGCCTGACCAAGCTGGAGGTAACACAGGGATTCGAACCGGCGATCCCCGTGTTGGTAGGCAACGGAACAGACTGCCATGCCACCCGGATGCCCCCGGCTGCACCCGTGTTATCACGGCAAATAATATGTACTAGAGGCCGTTCAAAAATGTTTGATGTTTGTGGTGTGTGCACACTTCCATTTGAATTTGTCTCACTTGCTTTTTGTAGTTATTCCCACTGCTAAATGATCGAAGTTCAGTGTGAAACAAGAGTACACACCACCTTTAATCTAGCCAATTTATGGATAGTTGGTGCTCCGAGTCCACACTGGCCATCAACGTTTCTGCCCTCAGAATGAAATTGGTTCGTCGTGTAACAGACAGAGCAGGGAAACAACAGACAAGCTAGAGTAAAATGTCACCTTAGATTGAAGATCATTTGATTGCGTAACAATAATCGGCATTGTCTCCAGTGATATACATCAAAATGCTGTTTTACAAACACCCAGTTAGCATTGTTATAAAATGTTAAGTCAACAAACCTTAAAAATGGAAATAAATTTTAACAGGTAGCATTGGCTTTTAAGGCATTGTAGTAAACTGCACTCTTTTTTGTTATACTCTTACTGGCAACAGCTACAGCAAGCAACAACACCCAACAAAATGCACCATCGCCTTTGTTCAAGCAGGGCAGAAGCCCCAGCCCCAGCCCAAGCCAGACTGCTCACAACAGCAAGGGACTGGCAGTTCCTGGTCGACCTAGGGAGACAACTGAGGTTCCCGGACACCATCACAGCTACCACACTCAGGCCAGACATGGTCCTGATGTCCGTGACAACCAAGCAAGTGGTTCTGCTAGAGCTAACTGCCCCTTGGGGAGATCGGATGGAGGCGGCGCAAGAAGAGAGCCAGGTATGCAGATCTGGTAGCGTTGTAGGAATGGGTGGAAGGCCCGCTGTGAGCCAGAAGAAGTGGGCTGCAGGGGCTTTGCAGACCAGTTTCTACATCAGGTCCTAAAATTCTTGGGGATTTGTGGGTTGCAAAGAAGAGCAATTAGGAACATCTTGGAAGCCATTGAAAAGGCTTCCCATTGGCTCTGGGTAAAGAGGGGTTATGCGTGGTGTAATGCGCTACCTGGACACAAGTCGGTTGGGTCACTTGGGTGAGGGTGTCTGATGTTAACCCCCAAAACACCTGATGACCCGGGTTCATTACTGATGATGTGTCCAGGTTGCACCACATGGTGTATAAAAGAACTAACAAATTTTGGGAATCTGTGGCTGATAAGAGTGCTTAGCCTGTTCACTGCTAGATATATAAGACTGAGTTTTATTTATAAGCACTAGAATAAATGACCCAAATCTAGTGCTTGGCAATATGGAAAATATCACAATGGTCATAGGGAATTTTACATCATATCAATATCATCATCTGTTTAAAAATGTGAAAATAACACATCTACAAATCCAACTGAGGTTCATCACACTGAATGGTTTGGTAATGTGAAATATATCAAACCAAAACAAATTTTCATATAATACTCCTTCAAATATTTCCCCCCTGATTTTGTGAGAAAATTTAGACAATAGACTCTCAGTATCATTTAGACAGCAAATTTGTATATTGATATGACAATATTCAAATTTCATCCCAGCACCATTTAAGGATGATAAACTAATATTGAATATTGCCTGTCCCTAGACTATGAACAACAAAAACTCCATCTGTATTCATACTTGCTGTTTTTTTCCCCTCTATCTTTCCATTTGAAACCATTAGAATATGTGAAAGGCAATGGAAAGAAGAACTGGAGTTGGTCCCTAGGCACTGCAGCTACCCACTGCTCCTATACAATAGGATGGGTTAAATGCCAAAGACAAATTGTAACCAAACAACTGTACAATGACAAAAATAAAGTGGCTTTCTTCTTAAGTTTGAGTGAGTGTTTCAGAGAAACTTCAACAATTTTACAATATCCTGGCAACCGATCATAGTAAGCACATCCCTTCACTGAGCACTATCTTGGTTTTTCTATGACATGATGCCTACAGCTTAATCCACAAGTTTAGCAAATCTGGCCTTTTAGATTTTACCACTGAATCCTTGTTCTGGCATTTCAGTACTGACCTAATAGCCTTGTGCTTATACTGGCAAAACACTACTAAGCAGCCACTGCCCCTTACTGCTACCATTCTGCCTCAATCTAGTGCGTTTCCATCATAGATAGGGATTTTTAAATGCCAAGCATCTCACGAACCTGAGTTCTAACTCTCACATTTAGATGTACCATCCTTCACTGTCCTAACCAAGGGAATAACAGCCATGATGAGTAGGTGTTTCCTATTCGAATGAGACTCGGCATTCCACCTGCCTCGCGATAATGCAAGTCTTTCAGATTTGTTTTGTTTTTTTGGGTTTTTTTTTTGGTATTTTACCTTTATTAGACAGTGCAGTGACGAGATGGACAGGAAATGAGGTCGGCAGGAGTATGACATGCAACAAAGGTCGCCAGCTGGGTTCGAAACAGTGACGTTGCGACCATGTAGAAAACACTAACCATTTGGCTATGGAGGCGCCCCATATAAGTCTTTTACGGTTCTTCACCAAGCTGAGCTATAGCTCTTATGGACTTAAGCGACCTTTCATGGAGATAAGAACCACCGACACCCTTTGGGCCACGAGACCAAGACATTAAACAAGATGACCTACAGACAAATAATGCAGTCAGGTCACAGTAGAACGATAGAACCAACCAACTGCTGTATAAATAGATAGCTGGGCTAACATAAAGGTAGTGGCAATCACACCAAAAATGTGATTATCTTTCTAGTTTTAAACGTTTTGTAGTAATTCAACAGTGTAAAGAGTTAAACTACAGGGTAAATGATACTTCTTCCGGCTGTTCCAGTTAGGGGTCACCCACAGCGGATCAGCCATTTCCATCTCTTCCTGTCTTCTGCATCTTCCTGTGTCACACCAGCCACCTGCATGTCCTCTCTCACCATATCCATAAACCTCCTCTTTGGCCTTCCTCTTTTGCTCTTGCCTGGCAGCTCCCTACTTGGCATCCTTCTCCCGATATACCCAACATCTCTCCTCCACACGTCCAAGCCATCTCAATCTTGCCTCCAAACTGTCCAACCTGAGCTGTCCCTCTAATATACTTGTTCCTAATCACATTATACTGAATATCCCAAGATATGTCACACGCAAAAGGACAGAAAAAAAAAACAGGTAGTATGAAGGGTAGTAGAACAGCCTGTTAGATAAAACACGCGACTTCAAGGACACACTTTCTTAATGGAGGGGAACAACCAAAAAAGGGAGTGTATTAATCTGGGATAATTAGAGTATCACAAAACAGTGTTTCAAAATACGACTACAACTGCCCTTCTAGTATTCATTAATATGTTGCTAACATATATACATATATTATTCGGTTTTGTCTCAGTGTAACTCATGTATTCATTTAATGCCACATTGAGTGGTTATTATAAATCTGATGCTGCCTGTCTACTCCATCCACTTCGTATCAATTACATGTCTATCTGTCCTGAGAGAGGGCTTCTTCCAAGGGTACAAGGATAGGGGGGGACTTACATTCGTAACTACGTATTCTCTTTTCATCTGTTGGAGAATGTGATTGTACAGCCCCCTGGGACTGAATTGTGGCTGGTGAAAGGCTTTTCAAATGAAATGCAACTTGATTCAAATTAACACAATATAACCTCAAATTAGAGATACAGATAATAAAGATTTAATTTTCCCCATTTGGATCTCAGTTTGACGGCCTTTCAGTTGGTAATTTAGTATCCGATTTCCAGATCAAATCATACAGTTCTGCTCTGAACACAACTCTCTGGATGTGACATAATCGCACCTTTGCGTGTGTTAAGAGATGGTCAGCTTACGAGGGACCGAACTAAAAAACTCAAAATTGCTTAAAAAAATGTTTTAATTTTTTTTTTGCTGCAGTCTAAAACAAGACTGTTACAATTGATCAGTCTGCAGGGAAGAAAAAAACAAAAGTAAGAAAAAACAAAAATAAAAAGACAAAAGAATGAAAAGAGAAATAAAGAAAGAAAAAGGGACATTCCTACAACGAGGCGTAAAAGAGGCTGTTGTATCAGAGGTCCTGGAGGAGAATATATGCAAGCAAGCAAAATTTTATTTAGATAGCACTTTCAAAACATATATCAGGTCCGTGTGGGACTTAATTACATAACAGCTTCTAATTCAACTTAAAATACTCTGAAATTAACCGGAGGGAGAAACAATTTGAAATCTATGGGTGCATTCATGATTAAATATAGAAAATTGCTGTAATTCAAAATCAGATGTCATGCAATTCTTCCCGTTGTAAAAAGCCATGAAAGATCAGGTAATGGGCACCTGTGTATATCTAGTCTGACTTAATTTGGTGCTGCCAAAAACTGACTTCGGTTGTTTTCGTCTGGGGACTAATGGCCCTGGTATCATTTGGATGAAATAGTGAAAGTTGTAATAGGCATTCAAGCTCTCAAAATCTACACTTGAAAATCATCACTACTGCATTACCAATTCAAGAAGTTCCCTGTCTGTTCCTTCTAACTATGCACTCATATCCTATAATGTACACCTGGTGTAGTGTGATGTGGTGAGCTTGATGTCCTGGTAAGCCTTTTAAAAGGTGAGACCTGACTCCAAGCTGACACCATTTGTTTCTGGGAACCCCACGTTCCCCATCTGTCACTACAGGCTTAACCAACCGCCCCAACACTCCAGGAGGATTTGCTCTGCAGGATGATTTCCTTCTGACCTCTCCGTATTTAGGAGCTGATCTAGGCTCCCCTTGCCTGCCCACAAATTCTGGTCAGTAAAAGTGATGTTTGTGCCTCACTGTGCTATTCTACCCGTATGGACATGGACTATAGTAAAACCATAGAAAACAGAAAATAACTGTGGTATTGGGGGGTTTTTTTCTCTTCACATTATATAAACATTAAAGCTGTTCACTACAGCATAATACTATGGGAAAACTTTCTACACTGTGGAAATATTATAGTATTTAGTATAAACTTTATAATTTAGCATATATAGTATACACCCCCAGGGGAGCCCGAGAGGGGGGGAGAATGAACACCCCAATAGAATGGACCTAACGATGACGACCTTGGCAAATGGACCATCAACGATGGCAACTTGAAGATGCATTTGCGGCAAGGTCTGCAAGAATGATCACCACCTTAAAATCCTTCAGAGTTCAGCAGAATCAAATCAAGTGGCCTCCAGCAAGCCAGCACAGAAAGTGGCACCAATTTGACGAGGACGCAGCCAAAACCATCATGTCAACAGCAAAGGGAGATGCAGACAGACAACTTCTGATGATGACAGCCATCAGTCAGTTTTGCAGCAGAGGTTTGGTGTTGAAAAGGGCAAGACCACCAGACCCATGAACCGAAGGGCAGACAAGATCCACCAACTGCAGCAAGAGCTTCGGACTCTGGCAAGGCAGTTCAAGGTAGCAACCAAGAAGGAGAAACCACCACTGGCTGAGCTCCATTACATCATTAGGAAGAAGCTCATGACCCTGCGCAGAGCAAAATGGCACAGGAGACAGAGGAGAGAGAGAGCCAAGAAGTGTACTGTGTTTATAGCGGATCCATTCGGGTTTACAAGGCAGATGTTAGGGCAGAAACGCAGCGGTCGTCTTGTCCGCTCTAAAGAAGAGGTAGACCACTTCCTGCACAACACTCTGACTGACCCTGATAGAGAACAAGTGCTAGGGCCCCACAGAACCCTTTTGGACATACCAGCGCCCACAGTGGAGTTCAACACCAGAGAGCCCACCTGGAAGGAAGTCAATCAATCAATCAAGTTGCATTTTTTATAGCACTTTTCTAGCTGCAACAGCCACTCAAAGCGCTTTACAATTAATTCACACACACACACACACACACACACACACACACAATTGTTGCCCAAGAGGTGGTTACTGCAGCCAGAGCCAACTCTGCTCCGGGACCCAGTGGAGTACCCTATAAGGTGCACAAGCACTGCCCAGAGCTCCTCAGTATCCTCTGGAAGATTCTGCGGGTGATTTGGTCCAGGGGAACTGTAGCGGACCAGTGGAGGCAGACAGAGGGAGTCTGGATACCAAAGGAAGAGAACTCAAACAAGCTGGAGCAGTTCAGATCCATCTCGCTCCTTAGTATGGAGGAGAAGATCTTCTTCAGTGCCCTATCCAGAAGGATGACAGACTTACACCATAAGAATGCCTACACTGATACTTCAGTACAAAAAGACGGCATTCCTGGAGTTCCGAGGTGCCTAGAACACACCAGAGTCGTCACCCGGCTGATCAGGGAGGCGCACAAAGGGAAGGGTGACCTAGTTGTGCTTTGGCTTGACTTTGCCAACACATACGGCTCAACACCCCACAAGCTGATCGAGACTACTCTGGACCGACACCATGTACCCAGTAAGATCAAGGACCTCATCCTGAACTACTACGGGAACTTCAGGCTCAGTCACTTCTGGGAACACAACATCTGACTGGCACCGGCTTGAGAAGGGGATCATAACTGGGTGTATCATCTCAGTGACACTCTTCACCCTTGCCATGAATATGGTGGTCAAGGCAGCTGAAACAGTCCAGAAGCCCTCTGTCCAAGTCAGGCATTTGGCAGCCACCCATCAGAGCCTTTATGGACAACCTCACTGTTATAACAGCGGTGCCTGGTGGTAGGTGGAGCCTCCAGGGCCTGGAGAAGCTCATCTCCTGGGCAAGGATGCGTGTTAAACCAGCCAAATCCAGAGCCATGGTGTTGGAAGAGGGGAAAAGTGGTGGACTGGTTTCGCTTCTTTCTGGGTGGCATTGCAATCCCATCCATTACCGAGAAACCAGTCAAAAGCCTAGGCAAGGTCTTTGACTGTAGCCTTAGAGATACAGCAGCAATCCAAGCAACCATCAAGGAGCAGCTCAGATTCTCAGACCACATTACAACAACTTCATTGAGGCCAGACATAAAGCTACCATCAGCCTCTTCAAATCAGGTGCTCCTTACAGAGCTGACGGTTCCCTGGGAGGACTGGATGGAGGAGGCAAATGAGTGGAAGCAGTCCAAGTACCAGGAGCTGGTGGACTAGTGCCGGAGAAGAGGTTGGAAATGCGTTGCAAGTCCATTGAAGTGGGGTGTAGAGGCTTTGCTGGCCGCTCACTGTGCAAGCTCTGCACTTGGCATCACTGGGGCTGCTAAAACGAAAGCCATCAAGTCTTCCATGGAAGCTGCAGAGGCCCTCCAGATGGCTTTGGATCAGAAGGAGTGATCTGTGGACCAATGCTGCTGGGACACAAGCCAGGGCCTGATCAACCATGGCTGGGTTGCCTGAGAGAGGGTGTATGATGTTGAAAGACCCAAAACACCTGAGGACCTCAGGAAACATCACTGATGTTGTGTCCCAGTGCATTCTAGGATGTATCTTTGAATCTAGTAATGTGATGACAAAAAAGTTTGCGAAGTAACACTAAAGTAATTCTTTTATGGTTTTACACATATTTACATAAATCCTGGTTGGTGAAAATGAGGTTCGTGCTTCACTGCCATTCTGACAATACAAACATGGACTATGGTAAAACCATATGAGATGGAAAATTACTGTGTAGTATTTCCTATGGCTTTTTTTTTGTCACATTACTATATAAACACTACGCATACTGTTATGTCATCTTAAATATAGTGGCCAGAAGAATCAGTATTCATGTCTTATACTGTCAGGGTAATGTTCTGGGAGGGTGGTAGTCTCTTTGGCGCTTTCTGTTTGTACAGAATATATCACAATATTAGACAATTTTGTCGAACAATTTTGGTGGAACATGGGCCTCGGCAGAGCCATACATAGACTTCCATTGAGGTCTTGACGTCTAGTGTACAGTAGTAGGAGATTAAAACATTGCTGAGTACTGTAAAACTGCTCAAGAAAGACCAAGGAAAATAAACAGCATAAACTAGAGGAGTGCTCTCAGAATGCAGATTTCTGCCAGGCGTACATATCTTCCTTTCTCTGGTGTCCGAACTTGGCAACAAACTACCCCATTTTTCACTGACCAGGAGAAGGGAAATACACGCACACATGGACAGTAAAAACTGTTTTTCCTGCTATTATAAGAGTTTTGCGCAGGGCCCAAGTTGATTGAATGGGAAATATGGAAAGCAAGTGGTTTTGCTAGAGCTAACTGTCCCCTGGGAAGATCAGATGGAGGAGGCACGAGAAAGGAAGAGAGCCAAGTATGCAGATCTGGTAGTGTCAAAGGAATGGGTGGAAGGCCCACTGTGAGCCAGAAGAAGTGGGCTGCAGGGGCTTTGCAGGTCAGTCTCTACACCGGGTCCCGGGACTCTTGGGGATTTGTGGGTTGCAAAGAAGAGCCATTAGGAACATCTTGGACGCCACAGAAAAGGCTTCCCATTGGCTCTAGGTGAAGAGGGGTGACACGTGGCGTAATGTGCTACCTGGACACAAGTCGTCTGGGCAAGGGCATCGGACGTTAAGACTCAAAACATCTGATGACCCCAGGTTCATTACTGATGATGTGTCCAGGTTGCACAACATGGTGTCTCAAAGAACTAAGGTTGTGCTTGACTTTCATTCATAAAACAACAGTAAGAAAACATAGCTCAGCCATGGGAAATGTTTTATTGTAGCTACTGAGACGATTTCCAGCTGTGACTGTGATTAATCCTACTTTTGTGGCAGACACTAGGGGCTATGCCTCTCACCCAGCAGGACTGTGAGCTGGGGGCGTGGTTTACGTTCCCGGCCAGACGTTTCGGCCACGTGCATGTGGAACTGGTGGGCCCTCTACCTTCTTCACAGGGTTTTACACACCTGCTCACAATGGTAGATCGGACCACCAGGTGGCCAGAGGCTGTCCCTCTGTCCCTCGCCCCTCCAACCCCCATACGATGGCCCATTTCGGGTTCTTGAGACAGGTCCTAAGGGTTTTGTGCTGGATATGGGTGGGCGTAGGGAGCGTGTCACGCTTGATAGGCTTAAACCGGCGCACAAGGTGGCAGGCGAAGTTGTGTTTCCGGCCCAGGTTCTCCGTCGGGGTCGTCCTCCTTCCAGGACCCCAGCAGTGTCTTCACGGGTTCAGCGTTCTGCTTCTCAGCTGACTTTGGACAGTGTTTCACCTACTGTTTCGGCTGAGGGACGGCGCAGCCGTTATGGCAGGCTGCTTAAGCCTCCAGTGAGACGCTAATTTTCTTTCCAGGAGTCCCTTCTGGGTGTTCGGGGGGGGGGCTGTGTGGCAGACACTAGGGGCTATGCCTCTCACCCAGCAGGACTGTGAGCTGGGGACGTGGTTTACGTTCCCGGGCTTGCTATTGCAGGGTTGTCCCTGCTGTAGTTTGGTTTTGGAGCGGAGGAATAAACATCAAACTCGCCTTCGTCTCCTGTGTTTTTCCTCATCCTGCCACACTTTTGAAATTGTATTTTTACACTGGTGTTTTAACATTGGAGACTATGGCACTTCCAGGTAGCGGCAAAGCGAATTATTTATTATTTTTGGCTCACCCAGTGTTCCTCTAGTTCTCCTGTGCCAAGATCAGCAATGAGTGATTTGTTAGCTTGCAAAATATGACTGACTTCTCATTTATTTTGAAGAGTCATACCAAAATACCTAATGGTTTGATTTTGACACTGTCGCTGCCTGATCTGATTCAACTGTCGATGAGTCACACATGTGCACAGTTAACTCATTTGAGGTGCCAAACTGGACAAAAGCCGAGCAATAGTTGCAGGGGAAATGGGGATACATGCACAAGAATGGACGAGTTACTGTGCGAGACAGCATTTAGTGCATGAGAGACTAGATCATACTGCGTGAGAGAAAGTGAGTACTGCGCGAGAGAGGTTTACTTTAAGAAGGGTGAACACAACAAAAACCATTGTAGGTTTGATCTGCAAACTCCATCCAGAAAGCCCAGACCTTCCTGGGGGCAACAGTGCTGCTCGTTGATATTGTTTTACTCTGATGGTAGTAGACCTACTTGCAGTAATTCACACTGCATCTTGGTTTACTCAGAGCATATTTTGCTAGTTAAAATCTCAAAGCATGTTTCTTGCGGAAATAATCAGGTCACATCTGAAAAATCAAAACGGTCTCTACTAGAAACTCACCTCCGCCAGGTATGCTAATAAACCTAATAAGATTATCTGCATGGATTTCTTTTTTCCAAAGCACTGCATTCACAATGTTTCAAGTAATATCTGAACTATATGGAAAATTTCGAGATGTTACTTAACAGCAAACATGACAGTGGTAGTTATTAGGCTGGGGGATACTGAGAAAATCAAATATCACAATATTTTTGATGGGGCACCTCGATATCGATAACGTGTCTATTTCCCTGATGATAAATATTGTATCAATATATTGCCCAGCTCCACCCTGTACCTGTCCTAACAAACACCAGGATTTTCAAAACACTCCCCAATGCCAGAGTTAGCAGCCCCATAGTGAGCACAAGTACAATAGATACACTTACAATTACTCCATTTGTAAGCCTTTTGAAGTTATTAAGAGTTATTTGGTTATGCTTTATTATGAGCAACTGTAAATGTTGATTCATAAATGAGAAGCAGGGCACTCATGAGCTATAACACTTGTTAACATTAGCAGATAGCTTGAAAATATTGATAACCATCTTATTAATATAGATTTAATTGTATCAAGTGCCATTTTCTTTTCTTTTTTTATCTCAACTTCTTTCTAAAAGCCCCTACCAGACTGCGTAGACCAAAAGATTTGTCCTGACCTTAACCATTTACGACTTTATGCCTAAACTTAACCTCAGGTTCAGAAATGGCATGTATAAATTCTATTCTAATTTTAAATTTTCTTAGTAATTTGTTTTTCTTATGCTGATTTCATAAAAACTATCAAAAAATGATGTTACTTATTCTCAATCCATATGCTAATGTTAACAAGGGTGTTTTAACAGCTTTTCCCTATTGCTCAGTTATTAATTACTGTTAACAGCTACTAATTCATTGCAGTCTGTTGAGACTGACCAAGTCAATGAGTGATGAAACGTTTCTCCCACTAAATGTGTCCAGAGGAACTTTCTGTGATACTAATTATATGGTCAACCACCAAGTCAGCAATTTTCACGGTTTTTTTTTTCTTTATTCCATCATCACGGTCCAAAAGCTTTGAAAAATCTGAGCGCTTACTGATGGATGCAAACAAATGCAGGAAATCAGAACTGTTCAGAAAACTTATGACAGACAACTTTTTCCGAGTTGGTGTGTAAACTTAATGAACAAAACATGAGTCAGGGAAAAAAAAATTTCTTTCTTGGTGTGAAAAGGCCTTCATCAGTTTTCTGGATATGTAGACTCATCCAAACAGGCCTTGGGATAAGTCAAGCGAAGTGCAAACCTTCCTGTCATGGTCTCTTTGTGAAATGAAAAACATAAAAATGAATAAAAATACTAAAACTAGATACCCACTCTTTTGTTCTTATCCGTCTCCTTGACTTCCTCCTCTGTCACTCCTTGTCTGATCATGATCTTGACGATGATGGCGTTGTTGTTGCAGCAGGCCTTTAAGAAGGATATAGGCTCGGGGCTCTCCGGACTGGGCGAGCGGTACAGGTGGGAAGCAAAAGAATGATCTGGCGGGTAGAACGAGTCATCTGAAACAATGCTCTGCGCGTCCGAGGGATCCGACAGTGAGTTAAAGTCCAACTCTTCGAACTCCTGGTAGACGTCGTCCTCATCCTCCCAATAGTTTCGCATGTAATCAGTTTCCCCACCTTCGCTCTCACCATCGTCCTCGTCTCTTTCCACCATGGTAATGGACATAAGAGACATGTCCACAGCTCCTGCTCTGCCAGCCACTCCATTCTTTTGAACCTTTAACCCTTCTGGGTCTTCTGTTATCACCACCATTTAACTCCCTTGAAACCCCCCCCCCCACTCCCACCTTCGTCAGGTTGAATCTTTGTGGGAGTGCCAGGCCCTCCGGAGTTTAGGTCCAATGGCCTTTCACTACGCTCACCTCACACAGCGAGCTGTCAATCCCTGCCATGCGTTACACTTTGTGTTAATATCGCTATAGTTTTTCCCTAGAAAATGGTGACCTTTTGACAGTGAAAACTAGAAATCCGGACAAGGGTCACCGAAGGTTGCAGGCAGTTTCTGTGATCATGGTGCTTGTCGTCCTTCAATCCAATTGTCCTTCAACGATGAGCTGATCTCAGGTAGTTGTGAAATGTCAAAGGCCCATTTCCCATGAGACGACAATGTCCAGATGTTATTTCTTGCCCTATGCATCATCTCATATGTGTATACGGTGGACTTGTCAATTGACCAGAAGAAATACATGAAAGTTGAATGATAAAGTTTGCATTAAATGACTCACGCAGTTATTCCTCGTTCAACATATGTCCCTCCGTAAACATATTCCTCGTAATAGTATTGGCACAACTAATGTCCAGTTCAATGATAGGTTTCAGCACACAACAATTAAATCTCCTGTCACACTGCTTTGTCATGGCGTCAACAACAATCCAAGGCAGCTTCTTCAGAAAAAACGGAGGCTGAGATTAGAAAATAAACTTTAGCCTTTAAAAAAAAACTTCAAAAAAATGCACTCAAGTTTGATTCTCATACAGTTGCTGGTGGAAACGTTCCATAGACAATCCTGCAAAGAAGCTGCTGTGACTTTCAACAGGAACAACACAGTTTCCACCGATGATGGCCGGCAATGTAGAAGACGAGCGTTCTCTTAACCTGACACTTTGTAATCTCTTTAGTTTCTCTCCCTCTCTCTCCAATCCCAGTCTGTCTCTTCCTGCCTCTACTGAAGACGTGTGACCAGGAAAGTTTGACACTGTGTTCTGATGATACACATTAGACTATTAAAAAAAAAAAGGATGGTACATTCTGGGAGAAACTACACCTCAACTTTAAAAGATTGTCTTTTCCCTACACAAAAAAATGCTGAACTCAATTTGAACCGTTTCACTTTTACATTCATAAGTGTGGAACTCGTTCATTTCAAAAGAACACTTACCAAAGCCATAAGATACATATGGAGATTATATATCCATGTTTTGACACAGTTATCTATTTCCCTTGTCCTGATGGGCTTTATCCTTACTAGTGAACTACTGACCTCAGCACAACCTGGCCATGCCTGCTTTAATTTTGACTGCCTTATGTTGCCTGTTTGAACGGGATTTTCCAACACATGACTAAAAATGCCTCCGAGGTCAGGATGGTCAGTGTGTTTTCTCTAGTTGAAGGAATAGGATAACACTGGGTGAAGAAAATCAATGCCAATTTCTGTCTCGGTTTATTGTCAATATGAACAGAATGTTTTAATTTCTCAGTTTCTCAACATTCAATCATAATTTTGTTACTGAGCACAAATATTTAATTTTACTTAAAATACTACTGTTCATATGCATGCTTTTTTTTGGGTAACTATTTGAGTCAATCTTTCCTTCAGCACAGAAGACTTACCTAGTACCAAATTAAAGCAGACAACTTAAGACTTGCACACACAAAAAAAGTGTGCCTCAAAAGTGATGTTAGTAGTCAGACTTGTCAGAACACTGGATCTGCCATCTATGCGAGTGCAGTGACCAGATTGCTTATTAGATGACATAATAAAGTACATATGATCATGGCATCTGACCAGTAGTTATCATGCATTACAGACCGAGTTCAAACAACCTTCAACATAATATTATGACACTGAAATGTATGTGTGTGTGTGTGTGTGTGTGTGTTTATTATCCTCCTTGGATGGGATGTTGCTATTCAAGAATAGCAAAAACAAAGTTTTACTTAAATCTATTTAGATTGTTTCTGGAGTTTGCCTAAAAAAATGAGCAAATACAAAAAGAAAACTGATTTGCAACCCTTCTTGACGTGGAAGTAATGATCTTACAATACCTATAGGAGGTGCCACCAGGTGCCAGTGTAAATGGAGCGACAGAGGAGAATAGAATCAGATTTAGCCAGGCAGTGGAAATCCTGTTTCATTTGCATATGTCCCTAATCTGTCCCTTGCTTCCCATACTGTTATGGCTTGTTAAGGTTAATTGGATCTGGCAGAGATAACCCCAGGTCCTGCTGTCCAAGTCTCTTCTCCAACTGCGTCAGCCGTCCCTTGGTAGCAAATAAAAACAGGTGCAATGTGTTTGCTCGTCTTTTCAGGAATTTCTTTTTCCAGCTCTACTATAGTTCAAATATGCCAACAGACAATGGAAAAATGACTGAAAACTGAGGCACTACGTAAACCAAAAGAAATGGACTTTATTCACCCAAGGGCACGGCAACAAGATTGACGCGTTTCGACTTTCGTCTTAATCCAAGTCATGACAGGCAATGAACAGTCAAACATTTTGTAGCAGCTGGGGTGGTTCAATCAGGTGATGGTAAACAGTTGTAGACCATGGGGCTGTGATGCACCAGTTCTGCCTGTGGGAGGCGCCAAAACACCTACATGTTGAAAAGCCATGTGAAATTTGTGAAAATAAAAAACAATAATATGGTGATACGAGGTGCGTAGGCTAAAGGTCCTATGGGCCTATGATCTAGACAGGGGAGGGAAGTCTATGATCTAGGCAGGAGGGAAAAGACATCAAGCAAAGCCTTTAAAGTGGAATGGAGTAAAAAGAGACTGCTGAGAGAGTACATTACAGGAATGGTAGGAAATCAAGTTCGTCATTTAGACCAGGAGATTTAGTGTCTTGCAAAGTAAAGATCCAATACGTCTCACGTTGAAGAAGTTTTTTGAGGCGGTTGCCTCTCCTAATATGGTGAGGTATGAGGCCACTAAATCTCCTGGTCTAAATGACGAACTTGATTTCCTACCATTCCTGTAAAGTACTCTCTCAGCAGTCTCTTTTTACTCCATTCCACTTTAAAGGCTTTGCTTGATGTCTTTTCCCTCCTGCCTAGATCATAGACTTCCCTCCCCTGTCTAGATCATAGGCCCATAGGCCCTTTAGCCTACGCACCTCGTATCACCATATTATTGTTTTTTATTTTCACAAATTTCACATGGCTTTTCAACATGTAGGTGTTTTGGCGCCTCCCACAGGCAGAACTGGTGCATCACAGCCCCATGGTCTACAACTGTTTACCATCACCTGATTGAACCACCCCAGCTGCTACAAAATGTTTGACTGTTCATTGCCTGTCATGACTTGGATTAAGACGAAAGTCGAAACGCGTCAGTCTTGTTGCCTTGCCCTTGGGTAAATAAATTCCATTTCTTTTGGTTTACGGAGTGCCTCAGTTTTCAGTCATTTTTCCATATTTCTCTACCCACCGTACTGCAGAGCACCTGTCACCATTAAGCCACTGGACACATGCAGCGCTTCCTACCCCTCCTTGTTCTACTATACCAACAGGCAATGTTAAAAAAAAAAGTTTAATTTTTTTTAGTAGCTCTGGAAAAAAAAATTCTGAAAAATATCAAATGTCTCAAATATCTTAAAAGGCTTTGAATATTTGAAATTATTTGCTTCAAGAGCGTCAGAGATGAGGATTCACCCCTTGACATCTAATTATAACAAATTATACTATAAATAACACAAATGATGAATATTTTTAGCCATTTAAAACTAATTTCCTGCATTTTAAGGTGTGTATTGTTTGATGTTTCACCACAAAGCAGTAAGTAATTAGAATTTGAGTAAATTGTTTAAGAATGTAAGACCATGGGGTCAGTGGTTGTGTCAGGAAGGGCACCCGCCGTAAAAAAAAATTGCCAAATGATTACGCAGATTGACAAAACCATACCAGATCAGACGAGGCTCCATACGGGATTGTCTAGGGCCCGGATTAACAACGGCTGCCATTGGTGCTGTGCCCTCACAGGGTACTGATGAAAACTGTACAATCCGCTGTGGTGACCCCTGAGAAGCAAGGAACAAGCTGAAAGAAGAACAAGAAGAAGTTTAAAAATTTAAGACAGTGTGCAGCATTATCATATACGCTACATTCCTTTGGAGAAACTCCTTACTGTCAGGTGAAAAGAAGCGGCTGGCGACTCCACATGTATCGGAGGCATGTGGTAGTCTGCAGCCTGCAGGAAATGGGGATACGCTTCTCTATATTTAAGCAATATCATACGAAAGCGAGTGCTGTTATACTGAATATCAGCACAGCTGTGATTCGGTCGTAGGTGCGAGGCCGCAGGACGAGTACCGAAGATAATCACAGTTGATATTGATAACGACTGTTAATGTAGCCTAATTAACGGTTATTAATAGAAAACCTGTGCGGCGGAGTGATACATATATACTTAGCACAAAAAGTAAGGAAATGTGTGTTTGGTAGGTTATTTCTTTGTTGTAACAATGCTTCTTGGCCATAAATCTTATACCGTTGGAAAGCCTGTTTATTTCCCTTTTAAATGGTGCCACATTTGTAAGGAACATGCATTTGTGGGATCAGCAGCAGAGCTGAGTATGTGGGTTGCGCCCATGAAAAATTTGCCATATCTTCTCTGCCAATGCCAAACAGCTTATTTTGCTGCTGCTGTTGACTCTTGTTTTGAGCTTCTGGTACTCCAGGTGCTGACAATCAGGTGCCTGATTTAAGATTTGTTGCCAAGAAGCATTGTTACAACGAAGAAATAACCTACCAAACACACATTTCCTTACTTTTTGTGCTTAGTTTAGTTGAAAGTCCTAGTCCTGTTATGCTGAAGCTTGTTTGTAGTCACGTGATTCTGATGCCGCGCGAGATTCAGATGGAGGGCAGGAAGTGAAACGCATAATGGACGAGATGGAGGAAAACTCCAACAAAGCAAAGAAAAACAGCTTTAGCGTAATAAAGTAAGGAAACAGTTAAGCTACATAAACATAGCCACATAAAATTACTTTACCTTTGACGAAGCGGTCACCGCACACACACGCGCATTATCCGACTCCGCTCCTCCCGACCGCAGACGACGGTTCGCAAGCCGTTTTTTTCCGGCGTTTTCGGTCAGTTTCTTGTATTTCCACTCCTTACGAACAACAGCTTTTGGTACTCGATAAACACTCCTCGTAGTTTCTCGATTTAAACGATGTGAGCAACTGGCATTTTGAGAGTTTGTGACAGTGCTTCCTATGTAGAAAATCACTTCCTGCCCTCCACCTAAAGTGACGTGACGTCATATGCAAACAACCTATATCAGCGCTTATGGAATGCCTCTTGTCCAATCAAATGACTTGGTTGGAACTAACTGTTGTATAAATGCTCATAATCCAGGTAAGAAAATCGAAGGGAGTTGAATCAGTTCAGACAACGTTCATTGGCAGACACGTTTCAACGCTCATCTAAGTGACCTCTTCTGTCTAAACCGACTGCACGTATCCCCACCCTTATAAACAATACAGTGCCACAATGACCGAAAACAACGATCAGTTTCATATGCAAATATGTGCGTGAATTGTAAACTGGACGTACATTTACTGCGGAGTACGTGTAGACCAGACTATCGCAAAGGGCGGCGCTGTTCAAACAAAATGGCGAACGGTTACCTTAGCTGACAGGGGCTAGCATAGGCTACATGACTAACGCTTAATACAGTCTTATCTTTCAGGAACATATAACCCACGGGCTTTGCGTGAAATGACCCGTTACAATATACCGATTTGATTTGCTTCTTAATAAAAAGTAATACGACGTGCAGGAGCCAAAAGAAAAGGAAAAAATGCGTCTAACAACGAAGCGCGCTATCATGCTAGTGCCTAAACCACGCACGGAACTAACACACCCCCCCCTTTCTCTCTCTCTCTCTCTCTCTCTCAAATATTTCGTAGTTCACTGCAGTATATAGCTGAAAAGAGCAATTCCAATAACTACACTAGTATACAATTATAATTATTTTTTCATTACAGACTCAACCATTAAATGGAGAAGTTTTCCTTATAAGTCAACCATTATACTGTAGCGAATTCGGGGGACAACGCAACCACAAAAACTGCCGCGGCAGGGAAGCGACCCCGTATCGCCCGCACCGCAGGAGACATTGCTAACCGCTAGACTAAAGGGTCAGTTCCGCCGCCAGCGGCCAGCGTGTCTTGTTATCCATGCACGTTACAATACTTTGCCCTATAATGGCTGAGTTCCTACTGGAGAAGAACATTCATTCATTTAATGACATTTAATAAATGTCATTAAATTTAAATTTCATTAAATGAATAGAGATTCTTCTCGAGTAGGATAGGGTGAAGTTTTCCTTACCCTATAAATCCTATTTATTGAATTTAAGACATTTTTTTTCAAAGAAATGTTATAGTCAAGTTTAGTTTATTAGTGATACTTCTTCCGGCTGTTCCAGCTAGGGGTCACCCACAGCAGATCATCCGTTTCCATTTCTTCCTGTCTTCTGCATCTTCCTCTGTCACACCAGCCACCTTCATGTCTTCTCTCACCACATCCATAAACCTCCTCTTTGGCCGTCCTCTTTTCCTCTTCCCTGACAGCTCCATATTCAGCATCCTTCTTCCAATATACCCAGCATCTCTCCTCCACACATGTCCAAGCCATCTCAGTCTTGCCTCTCTTGCTTTGTCTCCTGACTGTCCAACTTGAGCGGTCCCTCAAATATATTCATCCCTAATGCTGTCCTTCTTCATCACTCCCAGTGAAAATCTTAGCATCTTCAACTCTGCCACCTCCAGCTCCGCCTCCTGTCTTTTCGTCAGTGCCACTGTCTCCAAACCATATAACATAGCTGGTCTCACAACCATCTTGTAAACCTCCCCTTTAACTCTTGCTGGTACCCTTCTGTCGCAAATCACTCCTGACACTCTTCTCCACCCACTCCACCCTGCCTGCAATCTTCTTCACCTCTCTCCTGCACTCCCCGTTACTTTGGACAGTTGACCCCAAGTATTTAAACTCATATGCCTTTGTCACCTCCACTCCTTGCATCCTGACCATTCCACTGTCCTGCCTCTCATTCATGTATAGGTATTCCGTCTTGCTCCTATTGACTTTCATTCCTCTTCTCTCCAGTGCATACCTCCACCTCTCCAGGCTCTCCTCAGCCTGCACCGTACTTGCTACAGATCATAATGTCATCCGCAAACATCATCATCCATGGAGACTCCTGCCTGATCTTGTCCATCAACCTGTCCATCACCATTGCAAACAAGAAAGGGCTCGGAGCCGATCCTTGATGTAATCCCACCTCCACCTTGAACCCATCTGCCATTCCAACCGCACACCTCACCATTGTCACACTTCCCACATACATATCCTGCACCACTCCTACATACTTCTCTGCAACTCCCGACATCCGACTTCCTCATACAATACCACACCTCCTCTCTCGGCACCCTGTCGTATGCTTTCTCTAAATCTACAAAGACACAATGCAACTCTTTCTGGCCTTCTCTATACTTCTCGATCAACATTCTCAAAGCAAACATGGCATCTGTGGTGCTCTTTCGTGGCATGAAACCATACTGCTGCTTGCTAATCGTCACCTCTCCTCTTAACCTAGCTTCTATTACTCTTTCCCATTTCTTCATGCTGTGGCCGATCAACTTTATACCTCTGTAGTTGCTACAGTTCTGCACATCGCCCTTGTTCTTGAAAATCGGTATCAGTATGCTTCTTCTCCACTCCTCAGGCATCCCCTCACTTTCCAAGATTGTGTTAAATAATCTAGTTCAAAACTCCACTGCCATCTCTGCTAAACATCTCCATGCCTCCACAGGTATGTCATCAGGACCAACTGCCTTCCCACTCTTCATCCTCTTCATAGCTGCCCTCGCTTCCTCCTTGCTAATCCACTGCACTTTCTGATTCACTATCCCTACATCATCCAACCTTCTCTCTCTCTCTCATTTTCTTCATTCATTAGCCCCTCAAAGTACTCCTTCCACCTTCTCAGCACACTCTCCTTGCTTGTCAGCACATTTCCATCTCTATCCTTGATCGCCCTAACTTGTTGCACATCCTTTGCAGCTCGTTCCCTCTGTCTAGCCAATCGGTACAAGTCCTTTTCTCTTTCCTTAGTGTCTAACCTGTCATACAACTGACCATACACCTTTTCCTTTGCCTTTGCCACCTCTCTCTACACTTTACACTGCATCTCCTTGTACTCCTGTTTACTTTCTTCATCTCTCTGACTATCCCACTTCTTCTTTGCCAACCTCTTCCTTTGTATAATTTGCTGTACTTCCTCATTCCACCACCAAGTCTCCTTGTCCTCCTTCCTCTGTCCTGATGACACACCAGGTACCTTCCTAGCTGTCTCCCTCACTATTTCTGCAGTGGTTGCCCAGCCATCTGGCAACTCTTCACTACCACCCAGTGCCTGTCTTAACTCCTCCCTGAACTTCGCACAGCAGTCTTCCTTCTTCAACTTCCACCATTTGATCTTCGGCTCTGCCTTCACTTGCTTCCTCTTCTTGGTCTCCAAAGTCATCCTACAGACCACCATCCGATGCTGCCTGGCTACATTCTCCCCTGTCACCACCTTGCAGTCTCCAATCCCTTTTAGATGGCGCCTTCTACATAAGATATAGTCCACCTGTGTGCACTTTCCTCCACTCTTGTACGTCACCCTGTGTTCCTCCCTCTTCTTGAAATATGTATTCCCCACAGCCATTTCCATCGCAAAATCCACCACCATCTGTCCTTCCACATTTCTCTCCTTGACACCATACCTACCCATCACCTCCTCATCACCTCTGTTCCCTTCACCAACATGTCCATTGAAGTCCGCTCCAATCACCACTTTCTCCTCCTTTGGTACCCTCTCCACCACGTCATCCAACTCACTGCAGAATTCTTCTTTCTCTTCCATCTCACACCCAACTTGCGGGGCATATGTGCTGACAACATTCAGCAATACACCTTCGATTTCCAGCTTCATATTCATCACTCTTTCTGACACTCTCTTCACCTCCAGCACACTCTTGACATACTTTTCCTTCAGAATTACCCCTACCCATTTCTCCTCCCATTCGCACCATGGTAGAAGAGTTCGAACCCACCTCCAATACTCCTGGCCTTACTCCCCTTCCACCTGGTCTCTTGCGCACACAATATGCCTACCTTTCTTCTTTCCATCGTATCAGCCAGCTCTCTCTCTTTACCAGTCATAGTGCCAACATTCAAAGTTCCGACTCTCACCTCCACACTTCTACCCTTCCTTCTCTCTCTAGCTGCCTCTGGACATGCCTTCCTGCTCTCCCTCACCTTCGCCCAACAGTAGCATAGTTTCCACCGGCACCCTGCTGGTTAACAGTACAGGTGGCGGTCGTTGGTAACCCGGGCCTCGACCGATCTGGTTTGGAAATCTTATTTATGATCCGCATATTTGATTTAGCAAAGATTTTACGCCGGATGCCCTCCCTGACGCAACCCTCTCCATTTATCCGGGCTTGGAACCGGCACTAAGAATGCACTGGCTTGGTCATCCTCAGTGGCTGGGTTACGAAAAACAAAAAAACCATGGGAGAAACCTGAGGAAGATCAACGGAGGAGGGATCCCTCTTCCAGGACGGACAGACATGCAGTAGGTGTCAGATGCACAAAGTACACAAAAATAAACAGAATTATAATGTAACATCATAGATTACACAAAGCAAGGTAAATACATATAGTTGATGCAAATTTAAATGTGCTGGGTAGTAAACTTGTAACGAGAGTGCAAGGCAAATTTGCTGAATCTGTGTCCATCCAAGACAACATTAGGAAGCCCACAGATGCAGTGAAGAGACAGAGGGACCCTGCACCACAAACCAGTTCTACACAATGGGGCCCTACAGAGAGAATAGACGTCACATGCACACAAGAGGGGAGGCAGACTTCCATACAGATTTCACAGAGAGAGAGAGAAAAACAGGAGAACAGTGATGAGAGTGATGCAGAAATTGTCGTAGCTAAAACAAATAGTATAAAAGCAATTTTAAATGAGAACAGCACAAAGGATAGTATAAATATCCAGGAGGGTGGGATGGTCCATCCATCCATTATCCAAACCACTTGTCCTGCTCTCAGGGTCGCAGGGATGCTGGAGCCTATCCCAGCAGGTGGAAGGTGGGGAGACACCCTGGACAGGCCATCACAGGGCCAACACACACACACACACACACACACACACACACACACACACACACACACACACACACACACACACACA
Source organism: Lampris incognitus (assembly GCF_029633865.1). NCBI lineage: Eukaryota > Metazoa > Chordata > Actinopteri > Lampriformes > Lampridae > Lampris > Lampris incognitus. The sequence continues at coordinate 33,850,071 of NC_079224.1, forward strand.
CACACACACACACACACACACACACACACACACCTAGGGTCAATTTAGTATGGCTGAGTCACCTGACCTACATGTCTTTGGACTGTGGGAGGAAACCGGAGCACCTGGAGGAAACCCACACAGACATGGGGAGAACATGAAAACTCCACACAGAGGATGACCCAGGACCACACCCAAGGTTGGACTACCCCGGGGCTTGAACCCAGGACTGCGGCACGGTGGTTGGCACAGTCGCCTCACAGCAAGAAGGCCCTGGGAGCACAGTGACACAGTGGCTAGCGCTTTCGCCTCACAGCAAGAAGGTCCCGGGTTCTTGAAAACCCAATTTCCAAAAATGTTTCAATGCCAAGAAACGGCATTTTAGCCTACCAGTGGGGCATATTCTGCCAACGACTGATTTCAATGTTTTTAATGCCTCTTACAAAAATAGTTAAGTGCCCTTCATAGCTTAAGTATGAACCCCAACATTTCCTGACCTATCAATGGAACTTATTCATATAGATCACATGAAACAACAAAAATGAGAAATGACATTAACGGAGACATAAGGCCGAGTAGATAAGAGAGAGGGACGTTGTAAAAAATGAAAACGAGAGTCAACTCAAAGACACAGGCATCTTAAATGTCACACGAGCTGTGATAACACCATCAATACAGTACAAGGTATAGAGGATGAAGCACTGGGGGATGAGGAAGGTGGAGGGCTGGCGGCTCCTCCAACACCTCCATTCATTCACCTCCTGCATGTCCTCCAAACAACAAGAATCAAACATTGAAATTTCATTCCTGGGATGACCTTCATCTCCGCCTGAGAGAGGCATTAAAATCCTGCAGAGAGGAGTGGGTGTTGAGGAGGCTACCCTGAGACAAATCATGTAGGCATGGATTAGAAGATAGGATGGTACAAGGATGGGATGGTGTCCAAGGGAAAACAGGACGCATCACAAACAGGCTCTGAAGTCATCAGGCGTTTGAAGAGAGCGAGAGAGATGATGATGATCCATAGTCATCAGACAATCCATAAAAGAAGAAAATATGTCCTGGAAAGCAATAGAGAGACAGAGACAGAGATAGAGAAAGTAATCATACATACAGTAATCATAGATTTTTGTTCGATGGCCTGACAGTACAAAATGTTATTAATGCAGCGTCACAAACTGCAAAGAAAGTGTGAAGTATCTGTCTTTTTTTGCACTCTTAAGACGAAAAGAGGTCATATATTTCCACTGTGTCTAAATGTGGGACACCATTCTACTATGCCCAGTATTGTTTAAGTATTGTTCAAAAGTAAAAAACACAAGCACACTGGTTCAAAGACACATACATGCACCTATGTGTTCACAGACACTTAAATTCACCTCTTTGCTCTTTGCATTTGCACCATTAAGTGACATTTCATATTAGGCAAATCGGGTTTCTATAGCTCCGTCACCCAGGTTCACAGGAGAGCTTTTGAAGGAAAGTAAATTTGTGGGCCTGATCAACCCTGGCTGGGTCGCCTGAGAGAGGGTGTATGATGGTGAAACACCCGAAACACCCAAGGACCTCAGCAAACATCACTGATGATGTGTCCCAGTGCATCCTAGGATGCATCTTCGAGTCTGTGTAGGTGCAGCTCTCGGGATTCTGCAAATACACAAACTGTGGGCCACATTACACTTGTTGCACTGGTTTGACTTTTACAACAGTGTTGCTGCTGTTTAACATAGTTACTGTATAATACTGTACAATTTCATTACTGTATAATTTTCTTTTACATTAGTAAAATTACATTACATTACATTACAAAAAATACATTAGTACCTTACAGCTTTTTGATGTCAACAATGTACAGTGTTTATCTATTTCTATAGCCAAGTGTTTGTGAGCTATAGTGCAATATTTAACCTTCTGTCCAATATTCCACAACCTTTGCATAATAGTGTTCCAGTATTCCCTAATCCCTGCCAACCCTTAATATAATTGTGGTTTAGCCTCCTTTACCCAAAACCTTGTTGCTGTTGTTCTGTAATGTGCATTTTATAATGCTGAGTGAGCCAAACAAAGACAAATGTCTTGTGTGCTAAGATACTTGGCCAATCCATCTGATTGTGATCGATTCTTTTAACCTGTAAAATAGCATTTCGACACTAGATGGCGATATTTTTCTTTCTTATAAGTGGACTATTGGCCTCATTAAAAACATGCGCTGTCTTATTACCTATTCTTATATTGTTATTTATTTGGACTTTAAGTCAGACACGGAGGGATGTTGAAATACGTATAATCTTGCATAATAAGTCTACAACCTCAGATCAGTTATCTCTAATCAACACTTGCTTAACTCCTCCATGTTCATTTAAATTAGAATGACTGCCCTTATTCTGTGTCGGAGTGACCTCTTCACAGGCCTCAGTTTGTAGTGACCACCAGAATGAACCTGACCGATAGACCCTCCTATTAGACTGAATTTTATATAGCTTGCTGTGTGTATCCGCTCTCTCCCCGTACTTGTGTGTATAAATATGACACATTTAACCATGAATCAAATCTGTTTTCTTTCACATATCCCAATCCCGCAAGACACGCCCCCAGCACAGGCCCCTCCCCCTCAAACCAAAAACACACGCGGAGCTCTCTCTGGATCTTTTCATGCCACCATTCAGACCATCACATAACTGGGCCCAACAGGACTAGTGGCCTTCCGTTAAGAACACCTGTACAGGGGAAATAAGGTGGGTCAAGGAGAAAAGTAATGGGAGAGAGCGAAAGCAACAGAGAAAATTAGAGAGAGAAGAATGAGGGGGCTATAACAAAATAAGGGAGCCTGCCCTCCATCTACATGCTACACATCACCTGTCCTTGAACTTGAGTCTTGTCATAAGCAACAACACCAACAACACCTACTACTACCACTACTACTACTACTACTACCACCACCACCAACAAAGTTTTGTATAGCACAGGCACACAACACATAGATATGCATTTGTAGTCAAAATCACAAACCAACTTGTCAGAGCACCATGTAAAGCATCCACCCATCCATTATCCAAACCACGTATCCTGCTCTCAGGGTCGCGCTGATGCTGGAAACCATCCCAGCAGTCATTGGGCGGCAGGTGGGGAGACACCCTGGACAAGCCACCATCACAGGGCACACACACACACACTTGCTTGCTTGCTGGTTGTCCATCGTGCCCGATGATGACCATCTTCTTCTATTTGTGGGTCCTTTGAGGACTCAGATAGCAGAAGATACCTGCGCAGAGATGGTTTTTAAAGTGGCATGGGGGGTGCGCTTCTCCCAACGCCACATGACTTGATTGTAGAGGAGATGGTTCCGATGGCAAGGGGGATCCCTAGATGACCAGCACCTCCACACAACTGCAGGGGGCTGCCGGAAATCCAGTTTTTTGGAAACCGCCTCGAAGCGTGCCGCCACAGCTTGCTTTTCTGCTGGGGTGAGCTCCCTTAGCCTTATGTCTTCCAGACTCACCCACAAGGCAGCGGGGCAGTGGTTGATAGGTGCCAGGGTGTGTCCACCAGGGTGGGCCTGCACACCATATCTCTGGGGCCCACTGCTGCTCCGAGATCCCCTGCCAAGTTAGCCTGGGGCCGCAAGACCCCAGTTACCACGTGTGGCCACGGGGAGGCCTGGCAGGAGTCTTGGTGAAGGAGAGGCTATGTACTGGCAAGGGAAGGGTTACACGCTAGGATGCTTCCCTATTCGCCACAAAGGCTAGCCAGCGGCAGCAAGCTAAGGGCAGGAAGGACACAAGCGGGTTGGAAGAACACATGCACCTTCCCTCCAACTACACACTGCTGCACTAGACGCATCACAACACTATGTGTGTATGTACACACACACACACACACACACACACACACACACACACACACACCTAGGGACAGTTTAATACAGCCAATTCACCTGACCTACGTGTCTTTGGACTGTGGGAGGAAACCAGAGCACCCAGAGTAAACCCACGCAGACACGGGGGGGGGGTGCAGACATGCAAACCCCACACAGAGGATGACCCCCAAGGTTGGACTACCCCGCGGCTCAAACCCAGGACCTTCTTGCTGTGACGTGACCACGCTAACCACTGTGCCACCATCCCGCCCCATGTAAAGCAGTAATTCCCAAACTTGTTTCAGATGACTGTGAGTGTTGTGGTGGAAGTTTGAAGGCGGAGGAGCTGTGTAGGAATATGAATGACTTGAGTAAGAATCCAGAAAACCAGGATTCGTGTGTGATCATCAAGGTGTAACACTGCATTACACATCGTTATTGATTTCAGTATTTTGGACTTTGCAAACAAGAATTAATTTGGGTGAAAAAGATTCAAAAAATTGTCTGGAGACAAATAATGTTTTTAACAAGTAGTTTTAATGCTAGGGAGTCTGCGCTTTGGTTTTAAACACAGTGATACATTTTCGTTATCGAAAGGTGCCCGGCACTGAATAAGAACAATTAAGATTCAAGAGGAAGGTTTCGATAAGGTACATTAATAGATCAATAAAACATCTCATTCTGTACTTATCAAGTCATGTCCACATAAAACTTTATACACAAACACCATACAATTTAAAAGATCAAAAACTGTTTCTCATAAATATCAAAATAGATGCTTTATTACGTAAAACCCCGTTCTAATAAAAGTTACATTTATTGCATAGAAATGTAGTGAGAAGACAAAAAAAGAAAAAAAGCAGATTCAAACATTTGATACCCTATCAAGTGCATTTAGTTAGCTGGTTAGCGGGGCTAGCAGGATGCAGCATGGGATGCCCTTGGTGAGGGCCACAAATCAAATATAGCTTATGTTGAAAAAACGGACTCGATCAGGAATTTCTGGTTTTGATGTGAAAATCTTTTGGGATTTAATGTCAACAAAGAACCAACAAAGTTGCGTGTACACAGAGAGAAGAGGCAACTGTGACACGCACTGTACGGTAACACACATCACGTCTCTTACAGATTTGGGGGAAACACAATGCGGAGCATAATGTACGACGACTTAACACGTCATCGGTGAAAAGGGGAACTCTTCACAGCATATCCGATTTAGGAATTCTCTAGTTTACAAAAATATAGGTACCAAAATATCTTCACTGGTAACCTCAGAGACCAGCATTGTTTGGTGTCGGTTATCTCGGCTGGGTACTTTGGAGCTCTTTGAAATATTTACACCCCTGGTAGAGTGAAGTTGGAAAGTGTGAATGTGTTAAAGAAAAGCAAGTTATTGAAGCGACAACATGTTGGAGTGGCGAGTCGGTAAATCGTCATTTACACAGATGAAAGAAGTTCACTGCATTACAGTAGGAGGAATTCTCCTCATTTTAGTGAACAATTTAAATAAAAGTGCAGATATAAGTTGTTTTTTTTCTTCTTTTGGCTGGACTATCTAGTTTTGTGAAAATGGATGGAAAAAATTGCTTTAAAAATTAATATTTGTAAACACTTCTAAACTGTTTCCCCTTGCAGGGGAACCTTATTCATTCAATCCTAGTTATAAAACATAGATTTACTCTTTAAGAATATTCAAAACTAAAGTTAATTAAAACTCTAGGCTTGAATATCTATACAGAGGCTCTCACAATGGTTTACGTCGCTCTCACCACGAATGTTAAGGCTGCCTAAACAGACAGACATGCTAGTATGCAAACAACTAAGGCTCCATTTTGGTTGTTAAAAAGAGTCTTCTCTGCAAATTAGGATATGAACTGACACCAGCTACACCCCCACCCTTAAAAAGGCCTTTTGTATCACACTTTTCCTCCACAGAAAAGGGTGTAGGCGTAGAAGGGAAATGTTGCCCTCTATTGGTGACCTGAGAGGCAAACGGTTGAAAAGCAACGTGAGAATTGTAGCTGGGCAACACTATCAATTCTGACTGTTGAAAAAGAAACCAGGTAAAATACACCGGCAGAAAATCTGTCCCACGTATTATCACAACAAGCGTTGAGGTGGATGACGTGATGGTTGGTTATTTACTTGTGATGTAGGATAAATATGAAGTCCTTTTTTGGCCCGACCAACTCCATCCAGTAAATTCACACCAACCTGCCATTTCTTACACACAGGAGACACTGTTAGATTTCACTTTGAATTAATGTCACTTGAGGAGAATTACTTATGTATAACATGGCTCCAGTCTAGACATGTGGCAGGTTTGGACCGAAGGTCCGTCCGTCTTAAAACCTGTGTTTAAACATGTTTCGGCTTTCATTTCATTCAGTTTTCTGAACTGGACATTAATGTAATGTTTGGTGGACCAATTCATGTTCTGGTAATTTAATTTAAACTCACCATAAGGACATTTTTCTAATAAACAGACAAGACACAGGGTAAGTTAGGAGGCAAGTACCAAGGGGCAGCTCTGACAATCCTATACACAAACACACAGACACAAACCTTAACACACACACAAACTCTTGACACATGCACACACACACACACACACACACACACACACACACACACACACACACACACACACACACACACACACACACACACACACACACACACACACAAGCTGTTGAGAGCATATGGACGCATCAGGCAAAACACTGACAGGGAGTTAGACACATTGTGATGGACAAGGTTTCTAAAATAAACATTTAAGAAAAGAAAACTGTACATCATGTCAGAATATTAAATATAAACACGTTTTCAAAAAAATAATCTCTATGGAGGGCATCATTGTGTTGATTATTTTTATATGGCAACTAGAGATACTTTTGTGCTCTACTAGACCTGGGAGACAATATATCTGAATATATTCAAAAGAGATTTCATTTCAAATTATTGATCTGCGTCTGGTACACTAGACTTAATTAAGAGTCACTCAATTAGCATTCAAGAGTAAAGACATTCACTTGCAACATCAGATAAATCATGTGAACCATCTGCTGAACTTTTTAAAATGCCTCTACCGCTACTTAAATCCAACCTGGTCATTGTTTTTAAAAGCCAGTTCCCAGTGCCTCCATGTCCTCACATCCAGGGGTTGGGGTACCCCTCTCAAGTCCCAGACTACCATTCATTCCCTGGGTATGGAGGTTTTTCTGCTCTCCCTGGTAATGCAGCGGGCACTGGATCGGACAGAGGAGTTTTCCAATTTCCCCTTCCATGTGTGTGTCTATACAGTCTTGTGTCAGAGTCTGCATGGGACAGCCTTGTTGCTTTTTATTCCTGCATTTTAGGTCACACATGAAGCATGTTTCCTTGCCATTCTCTCCTTCCTCCTCCTCCTCCTCCTGGCTGTTAGAGTACTCCATTGCTTCTCCATCATCTCTCTCACTACTGGGAACCATAGGAGAGCAGCTGTCTTCAAACACATCCTCCTCTTCCTTCCTCGCAAAAGCCTCCGCCCCTTCTCCCCTGTCCCTGTGGGGCCGGTATGGTGGGATCTCAATCACAGCAAATTTCTTAGCCCTGATGCTCTGTGCCACTTTTTCACGGACCTCGTTTCCTAGCAGCCCCGGGTCACAGTTTGAGTTAGTTGCTGACAAAGTGAGAGAATAAAAAAACAGAGTGGGCGGGGGGGGGGGGCAGGGAACAAATAGAAAGGATATGGAATGATGGAAGACAAAATGAAAGGAGAGATGAAGAAAAGAAAGGGACATGCAAAGACAGGAAACAACATTATTATCCAACTTAGTCATCCGTTTTAGTCTGAACATTCACAGTACATAAAATTAAAGGTCCCTGTATTTCTCGTAACGGTGATATCTCTATAATGTACACAATAGTTGCCAATGTTGTTTTTATTGCTGTAGGCAGCGACAGCAAACTGGCTTACTTCTGTCATCCATTGACATCAATGGATGGCGGAAGAACTACAGTGCTGATTGGCTGGGCTATTTTTTTTAATTATTATTATTTTTTTATCTGCATCATTGAAAAACTCTGTTTTAGAAGATCAATTAGACCACCAGCACGCAACGGATGCTATTAGTGGTGAAACTTCCCTTTGAGAACAACTCCATCACTGGTTAATTTTTTCCTTATTCAGTATGTAACCAAGTTTCCATTTGTCCCTCTTTAAATAGAAATAAATCAAGATGAGACCAGATTTAAATTTTACTGTAAGAGGAAATGTATTCCAGGGTCTGGTAGTAGTATGCTACCTAAGTCCAATTTAACTAATGGACTGGAACGTATCCCCCCTCAAATAAACGTCAACCCTTCGTTTTAAGTAAACGCACAAATAAATAAATAAATAAATAAAATAAATTATCTTCTACTGTAATTTGTAAGTTATAACTTATAAATGAAAGAGAATGAATGACATGAATGAATGACAACATAACAAACACGAATGGATGACATTAAAGAGATACTAGTTTAGCTATTAAGAAAATAAAAAAGCAAAAACAAATTCTTGCTCAATATTAATTTTTCAGTCTTAATCAAAAGTGAACATTTTACTGTTGTAAACCAGTGAAGTTAAACCTCCTAAAAAGGACAGGATGTTGTGTTGCTGTAAAGCTCACTAAGGCTAATTTGTGATATTGGACTATACAAATAAAATTGACTTGACTAATATATAAAGACATCTGCTATTGTTTTAGTTCTACCTACAACGCAGTTATTGGACTTTCCCCACTTCCCCAAACATTTCATACTAAAATGGGATCATGGTGTCCCCTGACCAGACAGTCACCTGGCATAGTTGTGGAGAGCTGGATGGAGTTACACATAGTAGAGTTGTTGTTAATATAGCCAACAGCAGCAGCAGCTGAGTGGAAGGCCTCTGAGCGGGGGAGCAGAGGGGACACCGGTAAGGAGTGGCACTGTCTGCCGGGCAGCTGCTGCCAGTAGTAACAGGGCTCCTGCTGGAGCCCACTGGGACCTTGGGAAGAAGGTGGGCTAGAGAATGCACTCCCTGGTGGTGAGCGGAGGTCAAACATAAGCGAGAACACGGACTTGCTGGGCACATCATAGAACTTGATCTTGCCCCCTCTAAGGTCCTCGCGGGCGGTGAATGGGTTGACCTTGCAGGTGCCGACAGCTCGCTGGGGAGAAGGGGGGTTGTAGGAAGGGTCCTGAATGTTGATCTTTCTTGCCGGCTTACGGGAGAAGATGTCCGACTGGCTGCGGCTGAGCCATATGTTTCGGCGTGGGCGGGGCGATTTGGGCGGGATTTTGTCGTCCTGGAGACCGAGAGGGTTCAACCGCTTAATGCCCTGGATCTTTTCACCTACAGGGTGACAGAAGAAGGGAAAAGCATTTTATCAGAAAGAGGAGGACAAGGAGAATTACTGATCCACTTTTCCAGCAAAACTTTTCATTATTTTCAAAACCTTTTGGGGGATCTGGAAATATACACTACCGTTCAAAAGTTTGGGGTCACATTGAAATGTCCATATTTTTGAAGGAAAAGCACTGTACTTTTCAATGAAGATAACTTTAAACTAGTCTTAACTTTAAAGAAATACACTCTATACATTGCTAATGTGGTAAATGACTATTCTAGCTGCAAATGTCTGGTTTTTGGTGCAATATCTACATAGGTGTATAGAGGCCCATTTCAAGCAACTATCACTCCAGTCTTCTAATGGTACAATGTGTTTGCTCATTGGCTCAGAAGGCTAATTGATGATTAGAAAACCCTTGTGCAATCATGTTCACACATCTGAAAACAGTTTAGCTCGTTACAGAAGCTACAAAACTGACCTTCCTTTGAGCAGATTGAGTTTCTGGAGCATCACATTTGTGGGGTCAATTAAACGCTCAAAATGGCCAGAAGAAGAGAACTTTCATCTGAAACTCGACAGTCTATTCTTGTTCTTAGAAATGAAGGCTATTCCATGCGAGAAATTGCTAAGAAATTGAAGATTTCCTACACCGGTGTGTACTACTCCCTTCAGAGGACAGCACAAACAGGCTCTAACCAGAGTAGAAAAAGAAGTGGGAGGCCGCGTTGCACAACTGAGCAAGAAGATAAGTACATTAGAGTCTCTAGTTTGAGAAACAGCCGCCTCACAGGTCCCCAACTGGCATCTTCATTAAATAGTACCCGCAAAACACCAGTGTCAACATCTACAGTGAAGAGGCGGCTGCGGGATTCTGGGCTTCAGGGCAGAGTGGCAAAGAAAAAGCCATATCTGAGACTGACCAATAAAAGAAAAAGATTAAGATGGGCAAAAGAACACAGACATTGGACAGAGGAAGACTGGAAAAAAGTGTTGTGGACGGATGAATCCAAGTTTGAGGTGTTTGGATCACAAAGAAGAACGTTTGTGAGACGCAGAACAAATGAAAAGATGCTGGAAGAATGCCTGACGGCATCTGTTAAGCATGGTGGAGGTAATGTGATGGTCTGGGGTTGCTTTGGTGCTGGTAAGGTGGGAGATTTGTACAGGGTAAAAGGGATTCTGAATAAGGAAGGCTATCACTCCATTTTGCAACGCCATGCCATACCCAGTGGACAGCGCTTGATTGGAGCCAATTTCATCCTACAACAGGACAATGACCCTAAACACACCTCCAAATTGTGCAAGAACTATTTAGAGCAGAAGCAGGCAGCTGGTATTCTATCGGTAATGGAGTGGCCAGCGCAGTCACCAGATCTGAACCCCATTGAGCTGTTGTGGGCGCAGCTTGACCGTATGGTACGCAAGAAGTGCCCATCCAACCAATCCAACTTGTGGGAGCTGCTTCTGGAAGCGTGGGGTGCAATTTCTCCAGATTACCTCAACAAATTAACAGCTAGAATGCCAAAGGTCTGCAATGCTGTAATTGCTGCAAATGGAGGATTCTTTGACGAAAGCAAAGTTTGATGTAAAAAAAATCTTATTTCAAATACAAATCATTATTTCTAACCTTGTCAATGTCTTGAGTCTATTTTCTATTCATTTCACAACATATGGTGGTGAATAAGTGTGACTTTTCATGGAAAACACAAAATTGTTTGGGTGACCCCAAACTTTTGAACGGTAGTGTATAACCCCCAAATAACCAGGCAAACTAAACATTTATTTATTCTTAGGCCAAACCTACATTTTACATTTAATGACAAAAAAGATAGTCATAGTGCCACAAAGTAGTTCCATCTGATGCTATATTCCCTATATTAGAGGATGATTATAATCTAACCAGCAGGTGGCACTGTAAGATAACGACAAACAAGCTTAACGTTTTTTACTTGTGGAAGTCCTGGGACTTTTAATAATGCTCTGGATGACTTTTGGAGCGCGTGTCGGGTTCTTTTTCTTTCTTTATTTTTTGCACAAACGCAAACTCCGTGTATGTAAGGATTCAACCGTTCATTTTATAAATCTTTCCAGAGCCCTACAAACATGAGCCAATAACGAATCCACAGATGTTCTTCTATTGCTGAAATTGGTATCCATTTATGTTGGACTTAAAACTGAAAATGATCCTTGTCATTCGTGGACAAAAGAGCAATGGCACAAAAGAGGGGATGGAGTTTTTGTTATGTAACAGAAATATGTATTTCTAGATTCAGAAAATACTGATAGCATCAAGCAAATTGAGGGCGTGGGAGGTGGGGTGGAATTTGTTAAGTAGGAGAAGTCAGTGACATCACGGTCGACAGCCGCCTACAGCACGAGAAGGTTGGAAGTAATCACAGATCCAGTCCATATTTTTTGGACAAAATTATCAAAAGGAGCTCCTTCCATGAAGTCAACACAGTCCAGTTTAAGAAAAAGATTTCATATAACTGCAGCCTCCAGATATTGGAACCTATATTTTGCCTCTTCAGATATAACATTTTTTTAGCTAGCGAGCATATAATGCTGAAAGAGGAAAAACACTTGTCGTCACTAATATAAACAAGGCCTGAGCTATACAACTAGACTGGCTTCTCCTTCTATAGGGCAGGTCTGATGATAGGGAGTTTCTGTGTTGGTCAAAACAAAAGCAAAGCCGCATCCTGACTCCTTGACGAGTAGATTGGCGGGCAGTTCTCCTTTGGACCAAATTAGAAGTGGACCCTGGGCCCGGAGGGATCAAGTATCTCAGAATAGGAATGTTGATCATCTGAGAGCAGTTTTCCTCTGAAGTCATTTTGAAGTTTAGCCGGGGATCATGGGTCAGTGCTCCTATAATTTGCTGAATGACTGGTCGATTTTCATCTTTTCATCTGGGTCAAGGTGCGCTGCCACCGATTATGTTTTCATCTGTTATGGTGCTCCGACACCAGATTTTGTTAAGTATGCTAGTCTGTCACTATCTTGGCCTTACTATTATGACTCCTCTTCCATAGCGCGGCAGTCTGTTTTACTAGTAATTATTTCTTTTAGGTGTCAACTGTGCAGTGCATTTCACTGTTGCTGGTCATTTTAAAGCTGCATCCTCTCATTTCTTTCATTGGCTACTGCCATGACATTATGTTACATCTGATTGTGATGGACAGGCCGGGGCCGCTTTGACCATCTTGGATTGGGGTCCGGCCCTGACTCGTTATGCCTGTGATAGTCCACAAACCACTGGGTGATGTCACAGTATCTACGTCCGTTATTTTATACAATCTAAGCTATTGTAGTATAATAAAATATCTGCTGCTTCAAACAGGAATTTAAAAATAGACTTTAGGTTGCAGTAACGTCACTTAACGTTACCTAAAGTACATTTCTAATAACAGTAGGCCTAAAAATTAAAGTAAGCCTACACCACTTTAAGCCTTCTGGTGATTTTGGAGGCAGATTTTTGTAGCTGAGGTGGTGCCATTCAGTATCATGGAAATAAGCAAAAACTAAACTATAATTTTTTTGGGAGGGGGATTTTCTCCCCCCCTTTTTTCTCCCCAATTGTATCTGGCCAATTACTCCACTCTTCCGAGCCGTCCCGGTCGCTACTTCACCCCCTCTGCTGATTCGGGGAGGGCTGCAGACTACCATATGCCTCCTCTGATACATATGGAGTCGCCAACTGCTTCTTTTCACCTGACAGAGAGGAGTTTCCCCAGGGGGACTTAGCACATGGGAGGATCACGCTATTCCCTCCAGGTCCCCCTTCCCCTTCCCCCCGAACAGGCACCCCGACCGACCAGAGGAGGGGCCAGTGCAGCAACCAGGACACATACCCACATCCGGCTTCCCACCCGCAGACATGGCCAATTGTGTCTGTAGGGACACCCAACCAAGCCAGAGGTAGGCAACATGCGGATTCGAACCGCCGATCTCCGTGTTGGTAGGCAACAGAATAGACCACCACGCCACCCAGACGCCCCCTAAATTAACATTTTAACATTACATTTTCCTTAATTATCTTGGTTTTACTTTTTTTTTAAATTCCCGGTAAATTGAAGATCTAAAATGGTTACTTAAAGCTGACCGTTTGATAATAACCAGATTATTTAAACAGCATTTGTATAGGAATGACTGTCCAGAGACTTTTGATAAGTATAAGCAGTTGAGCACTCTAACTATGATCACCATTCAGCGGTTTCCACTGTACCATTTGTGTACTGTATGTGTGTCAAGAAATAATTTCTGTGTGAGTGTTTATCTCTCTACCAATGTGTGTGTTTGCATGTAACCAGTGCAGAGTGTTTGTTACTTTTAGGTGTTGACTTCTTGTCCTGGTCCCCACTAAGAGCCGCTCGATTGCACTCCACCTCGAGTCGGGCCAGGATCTCTTCCAGCCGGCTCACAATGTCTGGGAAGGACGGACGCAGTTTCGGATCCATCTGGTGGAAAGACGAATTAGAGTGTTGAAGGATGACAACTGAGAGATTGTACTGCTGACACTTGTAGCTACACATAGCGGTGATGCAGAGAGCAGCAGGAAATACAACCATCAGGTCCAATCTCAGCTTTCCTCTGTAAAGGATGTGATAGGGAAAACATTCACACGAAAAGCAGGAAGTGGCTCTTTTAAATAGCTACTGAGGATATAACTCATCAGTGAAGAGAAGAGGAAAATGGTTATCTTAATTGGAATTTATGAAGCCTGAAATTCTTGGGGGGGGGGGGATGAGATTAGAAGAGAAGGAGAGACACAGGAGTTACCAAGGAGGAAAAGAGAGAGCTCAGGCAGACAGGAAAATGACAAACGGGTGGAATGAGAAGAGTGGGGTGAGGAAGGAGGGATAGAATAGAGGGAGGGGCAGCTACAGCAGGAGAAGAGAAGAGAGGAGGGGGAATGCTAAAGGAGGGAGCGGTGGGGTGAGAAGAAGGGAGAAAGAGTAGAGGAGGTGGATGAGGGGTAGAACGGAGACGGGAGATTAAAGGGAGGGAGGGATGAGGAGCAACAGAACAGATGAGAAGGAGCTGGAGGAAGTAGATAGAGCGATACAGGATCAACACAATCAGCAGGGTGTTCAATAAAGCGTATTATCTTGCTTCTCCTGGATGTGGTATTCATCCTTCTCTACACACCAACTTCATACAGTCTGAAATAACAATTATCAATTACTCAACAAATCCAACGGTTATGAGCTGACCTGATGTTCTGCAGATTCCAAGACAACTATATTAGCAAACCAGATTTATTTCTAATTATTATTTAATAATAAATAATGTAATTAAACTGTAATGAAAAATAGTCACAATTGCCTTATTGAAATCATTAAGTTTAACTTAATGATTAACACTAGAATGACCAGGATTTCACTCCTACCTAAAACGACCATGGGCGGTCAACATGACGACCAGTTTTTAAACTCTATATTCTGTCAAGATAAATACCCAGTTGAGATATTAATGCATCGCATATGTTAGTATGTCTGTTAGGAAACGACTGACACCAAAATAAAAATTTTAACAACTACAACACTATTTTTAACAATTTAAACTTCAGCGAGACATGGTCGAACTTGAATAGCAAAATTGAAGTGAAAATATTACCTGAAAAACAGAACGGGAAACACTTTTTGCTAATCTAACAAATGTAACAAGGCCTATAAAACGTGAAATGTAAAAAAAGAACTGAAAATAAATATTGAAACAGTCCCAAACAACGACAGGAACTTTAAAACTACTAGAACGACGCCCATGGTTTTTAAACTCTGTATTCTGTCAAGATAAATACACAGTTGAGATATTAACGCATTGTATGTGTTAGTATGTCTGTTAAGAAATTACTGACACCAAAATTAACATTTTAACAACTATTTTAAACATTTTTTTGAATAGCTGCTGCCCAACACCTGTAAATACTGCAACGCCTCGGTGGTAGTCAGTTTAGACTATTTCTCTGTACTGGAGAATGCTAGTGTGTTTCTAGGACACAGCAAGGAACTTCACGAAGGAAATGATGTGATCAACACACGTCATAAATAGTGACATGACGTGCAAATTACAAGCCGTCTTTTTGACCGCTTTTTGGTCGTTTTAGGTAGCTCTTATCATTTGTGTGAAATTGATCTAAAACTAATTTTAATGCAAATATATGCAATTCTAGGAGCATTCAGGGAGCAGCAGGTCTGTATCTTTTTTTTCCACAAAGTTATTAACCTGAAAATCCAAAACCGTCAAAATGACGGCCTTGGTCGTTCTAGTGTTAAATTCAATCCCATTTCATCAACTGGCCAATCTCACAGCAAATTTATCTTTGGGTATTGAGTTTACCAACCCACAGATCCAGCTCTGCTCAAAGACCCCCCGGGTAGCAAGATAAACTAGATTATTCAACTAATCAGATTATCTCTGCTTCTACACAAAGTTCATTTAAGGAATAACTATTAAAAAGGAAGAATCTCAATCAGAGGACAAAGGCATTACATCTGGTGTTCTCAACGTGGAAAACACCATGAAATAATATGACTTAAAATATGATCATCACTTGCCAACTTGACTGACTGAAAACAATCAGGGCAAGAGATTCAGGCCAAGTTTTGAAGGGACAACCATGTGCTAAATACAAATGATAATTTATGTCAGAGTAATACTTTCTATAAAAAAGAATGCCTTTCATCAAAAGTTGAAAGAGGGCTGACTGAAAGTGACAGATGAACTGAGTCAGAATACCGATGGATTATTTACCCTCAAGTCAACTGGCCGAAGGATGAAACGATGGGCAAATGGGAGCAATTGCAGTCCACTCAAATCACAACTTTATTTCGCTAACATCATTACTGTATTTCTGATGAGACTAAATGATAGAGACGGACACATTTGATAAGGGGTGGGGTAGACTCACATTGCAGCAGTTAAAGGCCAGCTGGAGGAAGTCTGGGGGACAATCTCCAACCATGTGCTGGAACGCATGGTAGTCCAGGCCAAAGTTCTACGAGAGAGAGAGTGAGAGAGAGCGAGAGAGAGAGAGAGAGAGAGAGAGAGAGAGAGAGAGAGAGAGAGAGAGAGAGAGAGAGAGAGAGAGAGAGAGAGAGAGAGAGAGAGAGAGAGAGAGAGAGAGAGAGAGAGAGAGAGAGAGAGAGAGAGAGAGAGAAAAGACAGCAGATGTGTGACATAACCCCTTTGCCAAAGCCAGCTTCTTGTCAGACAAATCCCTCTGACATGGTCCTCCTGATTGCTGTGCTCTCATGTTTGGCAAACAGTTATGGAGCATTATTAAGGGCCAATAGCACCCCTGCCAGAACAAACACTGACTTGGCCCCTGCAAGTCTCAGGGCTTGCATGCAGTACTATGCAGTCTAAGGGCTCAGTGTACTCTTTTGATGCAAGGATAGTTAATATAGGACAGTAGGAACACATTTTGCATTCTGTGGGTATTTAGAGACAAATCATTTGGCCTGTTTCTTTCTGTCCCTCCATGAGTGACCTAAATTACATGAGTTGGAATTTGACCTCAAACGGCTATAGCCATCTGACATTCAAATTAATAAGGGCAATGAAGTCAAGTTATCCAACACAATATCTTTGTACTCTCACATTTATGGGGCTGACATATCATTAAGCCATAAATAGAAGTGTACAATTGGTCATAAGATTATTGAGAAAATCAAAGCTATAAATCTAACCTATGTCAGGCTGAAATGAATTAAAACTTCTGCAAATGCATATGCTTTCAGATTCAAGATTCAATACTTTATTGCCATACAACTTAGTTGTTGGGAATTTGCCTCAGTGTGCTCATGACAGAACAACAATCACAGCGTAAAACACAACTAAATAAATAAATAACACACATAACCCCCACCCTACAAAACATTATGTACATACATCCATGGATGTAAACTCTAATGCAAAATAAGAGTAAAATACCAGGTGCTTAAAAATAAAGTAAATTACAAAACAACATTTCCGCTTCCAGCGTGGGAAGATGGCAGCATAAATTCACGTTTGCAGCGGCCTCACCCAGTACTGTCCATGCAGTGTCTCTGTCCACGTCTGTGTTTAAGTTTTGTCTTATTTTGATGGCTGGGAGAGCTGGCGCTGGATCAGTTGGGAGAGCTTGGTCTGCTGTGTCTTGTGGGCCCAGGGATCATGGCCTTGCCTGGAGCTACGACCAAGGAGATAACACCAAGGGCAGTCTGACAGGACTCGGAAGTGGAGCAGGCTAAGCTAACTGCTAGCCCGGGCAGACCAGCAGTAACGATAACACCGAGGGTGGTCTGGCGGCAGCCTCGCTTGGCATTGACTGTGGTGTTTTTGGTGTCATCGTGTGGAGTGCGGGGAGGTGTGTCGAGGGTGTCTGGCTGGGGAGCTGGTGTTGGATCAGCTGGGGGAGCCTGGTTTGTTGTGTTCGATGGGCCCAAGGACCACAGCCTTAGCCTGGAGCTGTGCCCAAGGAGGAAGCACCAAGGGCGGTCTGACAGGACGCAGAAGCGGGGCAGGCTAAGCTAACTGCTAGCTTATACAGACTGGCAGTTCCGACAGTCATCCTGGCTAGCGTTCGTTCCTTGGACAGTGATTTTTATTTATTTATTTTTTGTTTAGTTTGGATATATGAGTTAGTTTAGATATATGTGTTAGTTAGTATGTGTGTTCTTGAAGTTCTTGTAGTTTTTGGAAATGTGTTTTTGTCTTTGTGTTGCATTGCTGTGGCCTGGGGGAAACAATATTTTGTGTACTTCCGTACATGAAATGAAATAACAAATTAAGTGTTGCTGATTCCTGACAATAAAATACAGCGGTAGTTAGTGCTTTGCTTTCGTAAAGTGCTGATGCAGACAGAATTGGGAGCGATTTAGTAATTGGATGGTTCTACAGTAAGTGCTGTTGAGGAAACAAAATGTCTTAGTTTTGATGGCCCTGAGTCTTTTTCCTGAGGGAAGAGTTATTAAGAGGGGGTTGGCAGGGTGTGTGGAATCCTGTAGTATTTTTAGACCTTTACGCTGAACGCGGGTCTCGAAGATATCAGAGATGTGGGTAAGTTTGCTGCTGCTGATTTTTGAGACAGAGGAAACAATTCTGCTCAGCTACTTCCACTGCTGAACTGTGGGGTTGCCACACCACACAGATATAGAAAAGGTGAGAACACTTTCTACCGCAGCTCTGTAGAACTGCAGCATCTCCTTTCTAGACACACCAAACATTTTGAGCTGTAGCAGGGAAAGAGTCTTTGAATAGCTTTTTTTAATGATGCAGATCAAGTTGTCATCCCATTTCAGAGAGGAGGGGATTGTTGTTCCTAGAAACTTAAAGCTGTCTACTCTTTCCACCTCCTGACCATTGATGGTCAGTGGCAGCAGAGCCTTCCTATCTCTCTGAAAGTCGACCACAAACTCTAGTTTTGGAGACGTTCAGCTCCAAGTTGTTGAGAGAGCACCCGTCAATCAGATAAAAGACCTAATTTCTGTAGGCTGATTCATTGTCACATGAGATCCGCCCCACCACTGTTGTGTCATCAGCAGGAGAGGTGACAGTACACAACCTTGAAGGGGTTTTATGTACCGGGTTTTAGAGAGCCTGTTGTTAATTTTGACTACCTGTGTTCTCTGCTGTAGAAAGTCAAAAATCCAATGATATAAAGAGTGATTGACTCCTAGTTGCAATATCTTATCAAAAAGCTCTTATCAAAAGAGATTTCACAGCTATTAATCTACAGGAAAAAAAAAAGCCTGGAGTGTGACTTTAATACGTCTCTGGTATTACTAGATGAGTGGTGGAAATGTCATGTAATGTGAATGTGGTGGGTTTTATAGGATTGATGGCCCCAAGGGAAACCAGAGATCAACCTGTGTACAAGCCACACACGCACACACATGTGCGCACACACACACACACACACACACACACACACACACACACACACACACACACACACAGCAGTTCTTGGTTACAGGGTAGGTCTGTGGTAAAGAGGGGATGATCACTCACCTCTGTGCGGGGAAGGAAGTCAGGGTCAGCCTGGATCCTAGCAATGATCTCACACAGGATTATACCGTAGGAAAATATATCTGCCTGAAAACAGATAGACACACAAGATACACACATGCATATTCCTTGTCTTTATATAAACTGAGCACATTCCTGTTTGTCACAACTTGTTATTAACAATTGAAAAGGTGAAAGGTAAGGTATCTGGGTGGAGGACCTTACCTTCTCATTGTAGGGTTCATCCCTCAGCACCTCCGGGGCCATCCAGAATGGAGAACCCACCACTGCCAGCTTCTCTCCCTCAGCACTACCAACACACACACACACACACACACACACACACACGCACGCACGCACGCACGTTAGGTTAGCGATTTGCAGAATCATCTCTGATCATTATAATGATTAACGCTCTGAGTTTCCATGCCAGAAGTCAATTTAAGTCAACTTGGATAATAATTCTCTCCTAAGAGAAGGCCTTTGGCCTTTTAAAATGCCGCACAAATATTTGTGCAGATCTGAATACAGGCCTTCACTTAGTAGAAACAGATCTGCTGATCTTGTCTGATCTATTTGGATTCAAATTAGGTAGAGTTGGTACATCTCAATCTGTTTTGTACTGAAAAAACAGCAGTGGGTTTCCTAATGGCTATCACATTTACAAATCATTTTAGGCTAAGTAGCTTTGGCGGTTCTTTTGGCAAATCTTAACAGATTAGAATGGGATTACAAGAGCAACTTTGTTCATGCCTTTTCCCAAAATCATCACCAGCATGCACACATGCACGAGATGAGGTAAATCACCATTTGCTACAGCACTGTTGGCTGTACTTTTGAGGACCTTTTTGAAGGTATTTAAAAAAAGACTTATAGTTGGTCACTCTATTGTGGTATGACTAGAAAAACTTCTTGATATTAACACACCACAAATGCACTTTTGATTATCAACTACTCTTTGGAACGTGGTATCCTCACAAATGTGTTTAATACTGCAATCAGGCCTTGATATATATCCTGCCCTTAGTAGCTACCGCTCCATTTTCAATCTAACATTTCTGAGGAAATCTTTACAGAAGGTAGTGTTTAAACTGTTAGGTAAACGCCTTTCTGCGAACAGTGTCCTGGGGGAAATTCCTATCAGGCTGTGTTGGCATAATGTTGGGATAATGTTATATTAGTTGCTTAAGTCACCCGAGAGCCCATCTTGTTTTTCAGAAACTATTAAGGCAGACAAAAAGAAAATCGAGGTTGCGGCTTTTACCCACTAAGTTGTGGAACGTTCCATCTCAACACTCCATCTCCTGCTCAATAAGTGTTAGCAAGGCGTGCTCAGTCGACATTTATAAATTACAACATACCTTTTAAATCCAACCCATAACAAATACAAATTAACAACACATGACAGTACAAATCCATGTGCTAGATGATGACTTTCTTGTCTGCTGCTCTGGATAAAAGTGTCTTCTAAATAAGTGAAATGTAAAATGTAAATGTAACAAGCGGGATCTTTTTAGCTCATAACTTGGACCCAGTGACAGCAGCACAGTGCCCACCCAATGAAGTCCATCTACAGGTGACACAGGCTGATGTTAGCAAAAGTTTTAAAAGGGTTACGGCTCATAAACCTGCTTTGGCATCCCTTCCTGTGTCCTCAAGGCATGATACACTCAGCTATCTCGGGTTTTTACTGACATTTTTAACCCGTCCGCCATTGTGTGTGGTTCCACTGTGTTTTAAGAAAACCACCATTGTGCCTGTACCTAAGAAAACACCTGTCTCCCTGTCCTTAATGATTACTGACATGTTGCTTTGACCTCTGTTACCATGAAGTACCTGGAAAGATTGGTTATATTGTGGCAGACACTAGGGGCTATGCCTCTCACCCAGCAGGGCTGTGAGCTGGGGGCGTGGTTTACGTTCCCGGGCTCTCTGGTGCAAGGTTGTTCCCGTTTCAGTTTGGTTTTGGAGTTGAGGAATAAAGTTCAAACTCGCCTTCGTCTCCTGTGTTTTTCCTCATCCTGCCACAATATCATATATAAAATGTATCATTCCTGTTACCCTTGACCCATTACAGTTTAACTACTGTTCCAACAGATCTGTAGATGAAGCTATCTCACTTTCTAGTACACCTTAAAAAGAAAAATACCTGCCTGTATGTTGTTTATTGATTACAGCTCTGCTTTTAATACAAGTGTACCATCAAAACTGGTGTTGAAAGTCAGAGGTCTTGCTCTGGGCAACTCTATCTGCAATTGGCTATTTGATTTTCTGACAGGCAGCCTTTCCTGACAGGCAGGCCCCAGACTGTGAGAATAGGTAAAACATACTCATCTACATTAGTTCTTAGGACCGGCGCACCACAGGGCTGCTGTCTCAGTGCCCTATTGTACAGTCTGTTTACACACGACTGTGTTGCCAAATATGACAATAACAGCATCACTAAATTCGCAGATGACACCTTAGTGATAGGACCAATAAGCAATGGCAATGAGAGGATCTATAGGAGGGAAGTGGGAGATATAATCATATAGTGCCATGATAACAACCTCTCTCTAAATTAGGGTTGCCAACTTTTTCACTCCCAAATAAAGGATAAAAGGTGACGTGCCGCGGCGGTGTGGGTATGGTGTTGTGTGAATATACAGTGTATTGTTTTAAGCCATATGTCATAATGATAGCTAATCTCTTACAGTCAAACTAAAGATCAATACACAACTCTCATGCCTTGGTAACATACAGTAGGTTTAATAATAGCTTGTTAATTTACAGCAGGTACCTTTAACACAGTCCTTTATTTGAACCATTACCTATTACCTTTACTATTAGTCTAAGTCAAAACACTTGTGACTCTTACACTGTAGGTTAGAAAAAGTTATCCCCTTCTTGTTAATCCTACAAGTTACAAACTAGAAGTAACAATAGCTTCTGTATGCTGTAGTTTTGCAGAAGAATCGAACAGCCGAGATTCACAGAAGGTGCACCCTCTGTGTACACAAACAGTGTTGGGGAATGAATGCTTCATAGTCTTACTCACTAAAACTATAAATAAGTTGGAAATCACAACTTGGACCCTCACAACAACAACAACAAAAATTAATGCAAAAGAGGAAGAGAGGGGCATGCCTCTGCTCACCAAGTCTACTTTTTCCATGGATATTTTTTACTGCTCTTGACCAATTCAAGCAGTCTTTTGTCCTTTTGTGCAGCCAGAGAAATGTCCTTACATGACAAGTCTCAGTTCACAGATATTTGAAGTTCATTTTTGATCAGCTCTGTGCTGCACTTGTTTCTTGAGTCTGACCATTTAATGGTCATCAGAGAGAAAATCCTCTCTACAAAGGCATTTGAACCTGGCACACTGAGGACAAATAACACAATCCTGAACATGTTGATCAAGTTGGCTTTCCCTGTGTTTTGGAAAACTGCCACCCAATTCTCATTGGTGGATTTTGTGGTATCCTGTCTGGCTTTCTGTATTTCCTCCCTGCTAGCATAAAACTCTTCATAGAGTTGGTCCATACTGACTTGTCTCTGACATTTTGAGGGCAGCCACCACCGGCTCCAGGTCAGTGAAGGAGAGCTCCTCATGTAGGCTGATTGGTTTCAGTTTCATCATTACATTTTCTGATGAGAAATGAAACCACTTGTCAGTGTATGCAATAACAGAGTCCTAGAACTTCAGAAAGTCCTTTTGCTGCTTTGAGCTTTGTGCTGAGACTTGTTTGTCCATCAGCTGCTTGGTCTGGTATCCAAAAAAAGCTGTCTCGTTTCTACTGAAGCATCTTCACTTTGAATTTTCCCACCTCCTCGTAAACATCTGTGATGCAGAGCGCTGTTTTCTCCAGCATTCTCACGAGTGTATCAAAAACACACCCCACATTGTGGAAAAAGCACAGATAAATCTCAGCAGCTCCAGTTTTTTCTTCGTCCTCAAAACTCCTCTTCAGTGCCACAGGACAGGTCTCCCCAAGGGACCTGAAGTATGAGGTGAGAGCTGTCCAGCTCTGCAGGAGACAATCAACAGCTGGATGAAGAGACAGCCATCGCGTGCAAACATGATGCAGAATTTCACACCTCTCAATGCAACAAAGGCAAAAAATGCACGCAGTTCCTCTCTTCTGGAAGCAGATACTGAGAAGTGGAAGTAGATCTTTAAAATGAGTGACTCAATATCCCCTGACAGCTGATCACCGGCGTGCTTGCAGGTGTTATGAGCCATGTGAGCCGGACAATTAGCTTTCAGAATGCGACTGTTGGCACTGCTCAGTAACTGGTAAATGGAGTGGTGTTTTCCAAAGTTGACACATTGGCATCAACTGCTGCATAGGCTGTGATGTGTTTCATATCCGGTTGATACTTTTCCAGACAGTTCATCCGAGCTTGATGTATACCATTTGCAGTTTCATCACTGGCCTCATAAAAGTCAAGTAACTTGCACTACACTCCATCAGACACAGTAAAATATCTCACGCACACTGGAAACATTTTTCTATTTCCCTTGTTTGAGGCATCGGTGGCAACCGAGTAAAACACAGGCTCACCTTCAGTCGGGGACAGATCATCCAGAATATCCCACACAGTCTTTGGTCCTAAAACGTTCTTTGTGATCATCTAAGCTTTCGTTCTTCCCAAGTGCATCTTCTTCACAACATTTGGGTCATGAAACAATGCACCGTTGAGCTTAACAGGACAGTCGGTGCTGTTGTAGCTGAGTCCATGTTTAACAGTATGATACACATATGAGGCTTCATTTGCCGCAATTTTGTAATTTTCCACCACGAAGAATGCACCGACATTGCTTGCACCTTTAGCTAGTGTAGCCTTCTTGTGCATTTCTGTGGAAGCATGCTGAGTCAGGTCATTCTCACCTCCATGGCCAACTGAAAATTCCCTGCGGCATAAAGTACAGAAGGCTTTTGTTGAGTCACTGCTGACGGGCTTAACTCACGTCTTTTTTTTTTTTACTTCCCGTTGCTTATTGTAGCTACACAGGCTTCTTTTTTGCAGGTTTATCCATATATTCAGGTTAATCCATACTTCCACATGCCAAACCGACTGAACAGCAACCAGACATTGCTGGAACTTTTTCTGTTTTTGAAGGAATTGGTGCATTTACTGTACATATACAACCGATGCGCGTGAGGGGGGCTGTGATTGGATGATGACAGGTGATAACTCTCACCTGCCATAATCAGCATTGCTGCTACTGCTGTTGTATAAGATTTGATACTACCGTGAGAGTGCCCTCTAGTGGTTAGAGTAGAGCAGCAGTCAATAAACGGGACAAGGGAGGTCACGTATGGGACAAGGGAGGTCACATATGGGTCAAATCAATTTGCCCCAATATAAGGGACATGCCGACTAATACAGGACAGTTGGCAACCCTGCTCTAAATGTCAGTAAGACAAAAGAAATCACTGTTGGCATTAGAAAGATTAACACATTCCTATTTCCATCCATGGGTCATCTGTTGAAATTGTGGACAGTTTAGATTTCTCGGTTTACACATCACAGACACCTTCACATGGTCTCTCAACACCAATTGAATCCTGAAGAAGGCACCGCAGAGACTGTATTTTCTGAGGCGTCTCCTCCCAAAAAAAAGAAAAAAGAACAGAAAAACTCTTCCGATCACACGTCACCCAAATTTGACGTGAAAAAGCAACTTTAAAGGATCAGACTGTATAAATTAACAACCTCAGTAAATATTGTAATTATAAAAGGTAGAAAAAAAGAGTCTTCTCCATATTGTACTCATGATTTAAACTGTCCTGGGATTGGATCTCAGATTTGCAGAGCAGCAGAGAACAGCCACTTACTCATTAGTGGGAATCTTCTCTGCCAGGCCAAAGTCTCCTACCACTGCTGTATAGCCAAGCTCGTCACACTTAATGAGGCAGTTCTGTTGGACAGAAAAAGAAGAAATATTATTGTCAAAACACAAGAACTTTCAGATAAGGAAATTGAGATATTGGAGGGCCTGGTATTCATAATCGTTGCTGTGTGACTTTTTATTTGCTAAGCAATATCAACTAAAATGCTGGTTGGCCTTGGACTTTGCGTGGCAACATGCCTTTATGGCATATTTTATGAGAAAACAATGGAAATTGTGCTGAATGACTCAACTAAATACATCCCCACGATGCTCTTCCCTACTGTGAAGATTACGCTATAAACCTACTACAGATATCTATTACTATGCTATTCATTTTCATTGCATTGCATAATCTTGTCGTACACGCAATATCCACACAACCCACTTAACATCTTATAGCCTCAAGAGGTACATCTATGTTCTATAATGATCATTTCAATTTAATGGTTGCCATGAACCTACTACTAAAGGCAGGAGGAAATGCAATGTAGAGGGCCAAAAGTGGCTGACGGAATAAGACATCCGGCCTGCAGAGGATTCATGGATGATATAACTGTGATGACTCCATTGATCCAGGGAACATGGTGGCTCCTAAGCTCGCTAGAGAATATGGCTACATGGTCTCGGATGCAATTCAACCCAGCTAAAGCTAGGAAAGTATCCTGAAATGAAAGCTGACAAAAAACATCTTTATTATTCAAGGGGCTGAGATTCCAGTGATTCAAGAACAAGGAATCCGGTGCCTTGGGAAAAATTGTGACAGCACCCTGAAGGACAGCGACAACGAAACCATGGCTCAACTAAACATCTGGCTCAAGATAACTGACAACAACCAGCTGCTTGGAAGGTTTAAGGTGTGGTGCTTCCAGTATGGCATCATACCCAGAATGCAATGGCCATTCCTACTATTTGACTTCCCCATGGCTCAAGTGGAAACAATGGAGAGACTGTGCAGCAAATTCTTGCAAAGATGACTGGGTGTCCCTCCAACTTTCAGTGCAGTCAACCTGTACAGCAAGACCTCCAAGCTCCACTTACCAGTCTCACCAGTGGTGGAAGAATTCAAAGCCACCAAGGCAAGAGCAGTCAGCACACTGCTATTGTCTGAGGATGAGAAAGTCAGACATGCTAAAAAGACCATTAAGTGTGGCAGAAAGTGGATGCCTCGGGAAGCAGTGAGGAAAGCAGAAACATACTGGAAACATCAGGAGATCATTGGGGTAGTCTGTCAAGGATGGCTAGGACTACAATGAAACTACAATGCCAAGAGATGGAGTAAGGCCAATGCCAAAGGGAAGAGAGAACTAGTGGTACAGAGGGTCCAAGAGCCAGCGGAAGAAGACTGCCGCAAAAAAAGTGGTAGGGCTCGCCTGCCAGGGACAGTGGATGCAGTGGGACCAGGCACTCGAATGATCGTTGTCCTGGAAGGAACTCTGGGGTACCGACCAAGTTGACCTTCCTACTGCGTGCTGTGGCTGACCTCTTGCTAACTCCAAATAATCTAAAATTCTGGCGCAAAGAAGACGATCCATCCTGCAAGCAGTGTGGAGCAACCCTTTGCACTCTGAATCACATCTTGACTGGATGTCCCAAA
Source organism: Lampris incognitus (assembly GCF_029633865.1). Lineage (NCBI taxonomy): Eukaryota > Metazoa > Chordata > Actinopteri > Lampriformes > Lampridae > Lampris > Lampris incognitus. The sequence goes on from NC_079224.1 coordinate 33,876,728, forward strand.
GCACTGAGAGAAGGCTGATACAAGTGGAGGCATGACAAGGTCCTTACAGAAAATGCCAAATGGATGGGCCTGCAGAGGGTCAAAGCCAATAAACACCAGGCATTTCCACCCCAACTTGTCAATTTCCAAAGGGAAGGAGATAAGGCCCCTTGGGCAAGAACAACTGTCAAGAACCCATGTTCCATTTTGCATCAAGCTTCTGACTGGGAGATGTAAGTGGACCTGAAGAAGAGACTTGTCTTTCCGGAAGAGGTGGCAGTAACCTCACTCTGACCAGACATGGTACTTCTATCCAGGAGCACAAAAACTATCTTAGTAGCCGAACTCACAGTGGCCTGGGAGGACAGGCTAGCCATCTCTCACCAACAGAAGAAAGCCAAGTACCAGGATTTGATCAATGAAGCTCGCTTCAAAGGATGGTGCACAACCTTATTTCCCATCGAAGTCGGCAGCCATGGTTTCCTAGCAACATCAGTGCGCTATTTCCTACAGAAGATGGGTTTGGAACCAAAACAACTGAGGCAAGCCATTGGGGAGATAGCCATGGCAGCTGAGACCAGCTCAAGATGGTTGTGGTTGATGAGAGCCTACAGTTGGAACCCTTCTGCAGTTGAAGGCTAATTTGGTCTTTGCTGCCCCACTCAGGCACGGCGTACAGGCTAAGGGGTGAAACGCTTGTGACCCTGAGATACCTGCTGAAGATGCAGAAGGGTTCACCACAATGCGACTGCGCCGACTACATTGCCACCAAGGAATACCATCAAGAGGAGTACTTTGCAACATCTTAAGTAGCTCCTGCAGTTTCTATTTGTAGCAAAGCCTCTCTGATGTTTATTTCACTAATACATCTTGTTTATTCTGGCATAACAACTTGAAAAAAAACTGGCCTCATAACATTACTGAAAGAGTTTATAAGTTGAACAATAATAAGTCTTCTGCCTATTGTATGTCATCAACCATCTTCATACCATATGTTAGTAAGTATATGAGGAGCAAAAACAAAAGAAAAACAAATACCAAAAAAAAAACAACCTCCAAAAACAAAAATATAATTTCTTTAGTTTTACAATATGTAATTTGGAAGTGGATCAGGAGATATTATAAACCGTGAAAAAAAGATATATGTGTGCGTGTGTGTGTGTGTGTGTATATATATATATATATATACATATATATACATATACACACACACACACACGTATATCTTTTTGGCACCGCCAATTTTGTTTATTATGACTGTGATGCTCATATATATAGATAGATAGATAGATAGATAGATAGATAGATAGATAGATAGATAGATAGATAGATAGATAGATAGATAGATAGATAGATAGATAGATAGATAGATAGATAGATAGATAGATAGATAGACAGATAGATAGACAGATAACTCGATGGCCCATCACAATTGAAATCTGAGTAATAAGCATGGAGCTTCATAGATAACATGTACAAGGTGGCAGTACCACACAACACCGGGTGTCAACTATAAACTCTGTGTCTGCTTGCTCCTCTGTCCTTTTTTTGAGACCAGAGCCAAGCAGATCACTGGACAGATGGCAAGAGCAAAGGAACATCAATTTCACTGATATCACTGTAGTTTGATTTTATCTTTTTAAAGACAAATAGGAAAAGATTTCATTTCTATATCTTTGGTAAATATTTGAATTTCTTTTCATTTCTTTTGGTTGATGTTGCTTTAGGTATCACCAAAATTGACTGCACACCAGCACACGTTGACATGGATGGTAAACTATTGAACCTATGAAAATAACAAAACAAACAAAAACAAGATAACATTTTTAAAAAAAAGAAAGACCGAAACTCAGAATCAAATGAAAACAGACTGTTTTCAGTCCCAGAAACAGTTGTTCCTAGGCCCACATGGCTCTGGGTCAACTTGGAATCCTGGAAATGTCTTGAGAGATTATCACATCTGATAATCAGTGTTCTCTATAGGTTAGCAGGGAAACTGAACTGATCTCTGGAAAGTGGTATTACTGGTAAGACCCGAGAAGAAACCCCCAGGTACTCCTACACTCTTCCCCTTAACACATTTCAGTTCAAAGCAAATCAGCTCATAACACAGGTGTCCTACTTAAAACAGCCTCTCTCCAGTTTTGTCATTTCCATCGCTTGACAAAAGTGTCATATGACTCTGGCCCCCAGTACACAGAAGCTATTTCATTATCTTTACTTCCAATCAACTCATAGATGATGCACGATGAAATTTACGAAATGGAGGACAGGAAAAACTCACTTTTCAAGATCTTAGCTTAGGTTTTTTGGGCTCTGTCTGACTACTCAATTGTAGTCACTCAATAAAACAGAAAAGCACACAGTCCTAATTTCCCGTCACAAAAAGAAGTACATTCTTAGTGGAAGAGCAGGGTCCCTCATAATGAAGGTGTCAATATACCTTCAACAGAAATGAAATTATAGAGTACTGTACACATTGTTGTGTGTGAGTGTTTCTATACTTGCCATGGCTTCATTCCTTCGTTTGCCATAAGATGGTTAGCAATAGCATGGAAGCACAGGCAATGAAATGGATATACAGATGCTTCACAACAAAGCAACACAACTGATCATGTGACATAAGGCACCATTTATAAGGATATTGTATAATGGGATGGTGTGCAAAAAGTCCAACTTGTTCAACTATGAGGCCCGTACACACAGCAGAAACTGCTGCTAATGCTGTGCTTGTTTTGGCTCCTTTTGCTTGTATTAACAAGCCAAATTGCATGCCTGCATGAATTCACCAGCACTTTAAGGGACGAAAAACAAAACAAAACACAGACTAGCACTTTAAGGGAAAAAAAAAACAAAATATGTGGCCTACCTTGGAGGTGAGGTCTCTGTGAAAAATTCCTTTAGAATGCAAGTAGGCCAGACCACTGGCAATCTCACAAGCCAGCTTCACCCTCATGGGCCAGCTCAGGTGTTTGTTGCTGTCCAGAAGCTGCTCCAAGTTGCCACCATTGATGTACTGTTATCAGAGAGCCAAAAGCAAAACAAAAATAATAAACAAAGACGTATGACTGCATTAATAATAAACCAATTTACAAATGTGCTTCAGAAACTTTTCCAACATAAAATTTTAGCAGTTATAAAATATAAGGATTAGAAATTCAGTGTCAAAGAAATTAACTAAAGCAGAACCATTTAAATTTCATTTAAAATCAGTGAAATTATCCATTTTGCTCGCATGTTAGCAGAAATTTATACCTGTAATAACTGGCAGCATTATTAGCTATAGATAGGACTGCAGAAATGTGCTACACAGATGAAAAAGAATCTGAGTGAATGATTTATTGAGCAATGAAAAAAACCCAAACAATTTTCTACAAATGATCTTGTGCCATGAATTGAATCCCCCAGAATGGTCAAATGACATGTTAGTTCTACTAGGTTGTGTATGAGCTTGGCCTGGGCATCTAACTGGTCAATAAAGAATATACAGTTTGTATAAGAACTTAAGACCAGGCCTATAATTCTATATCGTTTCAGCATCGTCATCACAATGAGCGCATGCACAATAGTCATGTCACAGGAGTGCATATTAACTCCCATGCTGCAACTTTTTGCTGCTTCATACAAAAGGATAACTCACACATTTCTAATTTTCCATGACTAATTCACAAGAGAAGTCTGTCCGATACTTTGTCATTTCTCGCTCAGTGACACATCGACGTGTTCGTCTGCTTCTTGGCTAGTAATGCGCGGATCACAGTCATATCTGTGGGCACCACGGTTGTGGGTGGATGAAATAATAAATATTCAAGGAGGAAAATATTAGTTACATTCTCTAAAATGTGAACATATTTTAAGCTTAATTTTACATCAAGCACAAATAAGCAGACTAGACTCTCATTGTCAATTTGGCGTTCATTTGTCTTAAGCAGCAATGGAGGCAAAAAACATCCGAGAGAAAATTAAAAAAGGAGAGTTAAAAAGAAAAAAAGGAAGGGCAGAAAAGTTCCATGTGGGAGCGATTTGGTGAAATACTTAACCATGACAAGTCAAGTGCTGGGTATGTCATATGCAACAGCTGCAAAGCACTGTGTGTTTCTGGTAGCTACAAAACTGGTACCTCAAATATGGTGTAATACGTTACCATTTCACTACGCTTACATATATCCCACTGAGAAATAATGGTAATGTGTGATCGGGTGTGAGTCCCTAAATCGGAGAAAATAATTCATTTGCATGGGTGGCGGGTGGATGATTAATGTACTTTTAACATGGGAAGCGACACCTGTTCCCACGGTTACCTCACCACACGACATATTACTTTCGCAACTCCAGACAGTCCGTTTGTCTTTCACATGAGAGGCGGGAGGGTGCGGGAGATCACTTCCCGTTTGAAAACGTCATTATGCGTACAAGCGGATTCAGATGATGTCAGAGCCGATCCGGGCATCACTATTCTCGGTCCATAGCTCCGTATCATCTGTCTGGCTCCATTGCCTCCTCCTCCCCGTATGAATGACGAAAAAAGACACCGTTCACATTTCACAATTTCCCAACAACTCCCCTACAAAATCACCCTAATCGTTCCAGAATCATTCATCCCTTTCAAATCGAGGTATTCAAGTCATCTGGAGGAAATTCCTGTATTTTTCTTTTCATATCGCAATACATATATCGCAGAAAAAAAATATCGCAATATGAGTTTTTTCCAATATCATGCAGCCCTACTTAAAACAGGTCTCAATTCATTACTGGGATAAATCTATTAACAGCAAAAGCCCATTCCCTGATGTCAATGACTAAAACAATTTTGACAGACCAGCCAATAACAAAGACAGCTTGTCTTGATGCATGCTCAATAATCCAGGCAAGGACATCCCAAAAAGTTGAATCAGTTCATCTGGACACAACGCTTAGTGGGAGAAATGTTTCACCACTCATCTAAGTGACTTCGTCAATCTCAGCTTACTGCGGGTATCCCCAGCCTTATGAACAACACAGTTGCATAACCACCGAAACAGTTGCATCACAATCAATAGGGGGGACTAAGAGTACACCTGTCACCATCTTACAATGCTGTGATTGCAACTATTCCCCAATCCTCTGTAAAAAGTACACATGGCCATTGTAAGTGATGTACTGATTAAACTTTCTGGGATAAAAGTTGGCTTGCTTAAAGAACCCCAACCATAAACAAACCAACTGACTAATGGGCTGATTGCTTTGCTAAGGGACCTTCTGCCTAGTTATCTAAAAATACAGTGAGACAAAATAAATGCCGAATGGTTTACTAACTTAGTACCCAGATAAACTGACTGATGAACAACATTAGACTACCGGTAACTTTTCGCCTGTCTGGCTAGTTCAAGTTTAGGCTAATGTGCAGTGCCATGAAAAAGTATGTGCCCCTTCATATTTTCCTCTACTTTTGCATATTTGTCTTAATTGTTTCAGATCTTCATACAAAATGATCGAAAGAAGATAAACAAAGAGAACCTGAGTAAACACAAAATTCATTTTTTAAATGTTCTACTTTTGGCTTGTTCCCTGTTTTTCAGGGGTCACTACAGTGGATTTTATAGTTTCCATCTACCCTGTGAGGGCACAGCACCAGTGGCGGCCGTTGTTGATCCAGGCCTAGACTGATTCGGTATGGTCTTGGCAAGCCGCATACTGATTTGGCAAAATTTTACGTCAAATGCCCTTCCTGACACAACCACTAACCCTATGGACGGGGGCACAGGTTGTCAGGCACAGGCGGTCAGTCGGCCAGGGTGGACATCGCCTGGATGTTGGAGGCCGTTGCCAAGACTACTGTGGTGAAAGCTGGATCTCGTAGACCTCATCTGCTTACTCGTGCTCATGGTCAACCTCCCTGAAATGCGGTTGGAAGGCAGCGGTCTTGTGCTGGGGAGGTCACGTGGACAGTACTACCTCGGCCCGTTCAGCTTCACGGACAGCCATCGCTGGATGCCGTCCCAGTATTCAGGGACTTGCGCCCATGCCCGTCACCATTCAGTTTTTAAATGATAATTTTATTTATTTAAGGGAAAGAAAAAGTTAACCCGCAACTGACCCTGTCTGAAAAAGTAATTACTCCCTTAGTTACTCAATCAACTGATTAACCAAATTTAATTGATCACTGGATTCAGTTAGAGCAGACACACCCAGGCTTGATTACTGCCAGCCCTGTTGAATCCAAACATGACATACAGAACCTTACCATCAATGTGAAGTGGGCTACAAGGTCTCAACAAACAGTACACTATGCTGCGATCAACAGAGACAAAGGAAGAGATGAGAAAAAATGCTGCCGAGATATATCAGTCTGCAAAGGGTTATAAATCAATTTTTAAGGCTCTTGGACTCCAGTGAACCACAGTGAGAGCCATTGTCTCCAAATGGAGACAACTTGAAACAGTGGTGAATCTTTCTAGGAATGGCCGGCTGACCAAAATTCCTCCAAGGGTGCAGCAACGACTCATTCAGGAAGTCACAAAAAGAAAAACCCCAAACAACATCTAAAGAACTGCAAGCCTCTCTAGCCTCAGCTAAGGTCATCGTTCATGATTCGACAATAATAAAGAGACTGGGCCAAAATGGAATTCATGGGAGAGTTGCAAGGCGCAAACCACTGCTAGCTAAGAGAAACATTAGTGCTCAGCTCACATTTGGAAAAAAGCACACTGGTGACCTCAAGCCTTTTGGAATAATGTTCTATGTAGAACTTTTTGGAAGTAGAACTTTTTGGAAGACATGGCTCCCCTTATGACTGGCATAAAGCAAACACAGCATTTCACAATAAGAACATCATACCAACAGTCAAACATGGTGGTGGTAGTTTGATGGTGTGAGGATGCTTTGCTGCCTCAGGGCCTGGAGAACTTGCCATCATTGAAGGAACCATGAATTCTGCTCTCTACCAGAAAATGTTGAAAGGAAATGTCTGGTCATCGGTCTGTGATCTGAAGCTGAAGTGTAATTGGGTTATGTGGCAGGACAATGATCCAAAACACAAGACTAAGTCCACCTCAGAATGGCTCAAAAGAAATAAAGTGAAGGTTTTGGAGTGGCCTAATCAAAGTCCTGACTTGAACCCCATCAAGATGCTGTGGCAGGACCTTGGATGAGCAGTTCATATTCAAAAGCCATCCCAACGTTACTGAATTACAGGAATTTAGCAAAGAAGAGTGGGCCAAAATTCCTCCACAGCGATGTGAAAGACTGATGTCCAATTATAGGAAGCGTTTGGTTGAAATTTTTGCTGCAAAAAGTGGCACAACCAGTTATTAAGTTTAGGGGGGCAATTCATTTTTCAAATGGGTGATATGGGCGTTGGATAACCTTTTTCCTTCAATAAATTAAATGATCATTTAAAAACTGTATTTTGTGCTTACTCAGGTTCTCCTTTGTATGAAGATCTGAAATCATTCAGTGTCACAAATTTGCAGAAAATAGAGGAAATCAGGACGGGGCAAATAATTTTTCACGGCCTTGTATAAGATATCTGTGTGGTTTACATACTGACTGTTTGACTACCTGTTCGGTTTATTATTCAGTCTGGTCTCACTGGCTGGCCACCAAATTATTCAAATACCGAACAACAGGCTGTCTGCTTGGGTAAGCTGACTGCCTGTCTGATTGACAGAAAAGCTTAGTGGCAGGGTGATGATTGACTGTTGACCAACTGGCAGTCATGTAGGGTAGAGAGTGAAGAGCCAGGAGCGTAAATCAGCTCAGTGGGTTTAAAAGTAGCCCTCCTTCACTCTGACTGTCAGCTTTGATCAACAAAACTTGACGTGGCTGTGCTGCTTAGATGGAATTATACACACACACACACACACCGCACGCACACACACACACATGCACAGACAGACAGACAGACAGGCAGACAGGCAGACAGACACAAACACTAATCCGATGTCAAATATCATGAACATTGCACCATGGAGAAGTGAGATGACATAATGAGGTGGTCTGGTTTAGCCCTGATCATTGCTAAGAGTGACAACCATAGAATTAGGACAGGGGGGACTGACAGGCAAGGGAGGAAATCCTTCTGACCTCGTTCACACTGTTTTTGTATGAGCAGGATTCCACAACAGGAAGAGGTTATCAAATTTATAATGAATTTTTTTTAGATTTTATAACATCCTTTCCCTTTTTCTTCTATTTATCAAATACCACTGTGGCACGCTCCTTTCAAGTAACTCACAACAAAAGCATTCTCAGACTTAATAGTAGGGGTGTGACAATCCATCGATCTGGATCGATGTATTGATTCAATGATCAACGATCCAATATCATCGATGCAAAGTGAAAACTTAGATTCATATCATCCTCTTTAAGACACGCCAAGGATGTGAACATTTTAAAGCTCAATATCTCTAAACTGTGACTAAGAGGCTAAAACAATGTTGACCTGTTTGATGTGTCAGAAGCTGTGTCCCAACAGTCAGCAGTTGAGTTCACATTTAAGAGTTGAACATGGTTACTAACATGGACCCAATTTCAAATTGTTTTGTTCTAAGTGGTCCTGTGATGGCCTGGCGGCCTGTCCAGGGTGTCTCCCCACCTGCCGCCCAATGACTGCTGGTGCATGGTTCATGTTCATAATTGAAAGGTCATCAAGGGCTCTTTAAATTCCATCCATCCATCCATTATCCGAACCGCTTATCCTGCTCAGGGTCGCGGGGATGCTGGAGCCTATCCCAGCAGTCACTGAGCGGCAGGCGGGGAAACACCCTGGACAGGCCGCCAGGCCATCACACAGGGCCGATATACACACACATTCATACCTAGGGGCAATTTAGTATGGTCGATTCACCTGACCTACATGTCTTTGGACTGTGGGAGGGAACCGGACCACCCGAAGGAAACCCATGCAGACATGGGGAGAACATGCAATCTCCACACAGAATACGACCTGAGACGACCCCTAAGGTTGGACTACCCCAGGGCTCGAACCCAGGACCTTTTTGCTGTGAGGCGACTGCGCTAACCACTGTGCTACTGTGTCGCCCATATACATGCCGCTCTTTAAGTTAACTGATAAAAAATATTTGCACTTAAACATGAGAAATATGGCACTTTAATAGTGAATAACAGGAGGTCTATTTTTATTATTTTTATTAAAAAGAACAGATTGTTTTTCATTTAAATGTCTTGAAGAGCTCAGTAATAAAATTGTCAAATCATATTGTAGTTGCTTTTTGTGAGTTGATATAAATGTGAGTGACTGTGTTAAATGGGCATACGATATCATCTCATATCGATCGTAGGCTTCTGAATTGAATTGAATCAAAATCGTACCGTGGTAGACTTTGTGATATCAGCAAATATCATATTGTTGTCCAAAGAATCGATATAATACTGTACAGTGATAAAACTTGTGATTTACACCCCTACTTAATACACTGCTCAAAAAAATAAAGGGAACACCTAAAAACACAATATAGACCTCGATGAATTAAATATTTCAGCTGAAAATCTTTATTTATTAGACAGAGGAATGTGTTTAGAGCAAAATAACCTAAGAATGATCAATGGAAATCAAAATCATTAGCCCATTAAGGTCTGGATTCAGAATCATACTCAAAATCAAAGTGGAAAATGAGAACATAGGCTGATCCAACTTCTGTGGAAATTCTTCAAGATGATTCAAAATGAGGCTCAGTAGTGTGCGTGGCCTCCACGTGCCTGTATGCACTCCCTACAACGTCTGGGCATGCTCCTGATGAGACGACGGATGGTCTCCTGAGGGATCTCCTCCCAGACCTGGATCAGGGCATCGGTCAACTCCTGGACAGTCTGTGGTGCGACATCGCGTTGGCGGATGGTACGAGACATGATGTCCCAGAGGTGCTCGATTGGATTCAGGTCTGGGGAACGTGCAGGCCAGTCCATAGCATCAATGCCCTCGACATACAGGAACTGCTGACAGACTCTGGCCACATGAGGACGAGCATTGTCATGCATGAGCAGGAACCCAGGGCCCACTGCACCAGCATATGGTCTGACAATGGGTCTGAGGATCTCATCCCGGTACCTAATGGCAGTCATGGTACCTCTGGCTAGCACGTAAAGGTCTGTGCGGCCCTCCAAGGATATGCCTCCCCAGACCATCACTGACCCACCGCCAAACCGGTCATGCTGGAGGGTGTTGCAGGCAGCAGAACATTCTCCACAGCGTCTCCAGACTCTCTCACGTCTGTCACATGTGTTCAGTGTGAACCTGCTCTCATCTGTGAAGAGCACAGGGCGCCAATGGCGAATCTGCCAACCAAGATGTTCTCTGGCAAAGGTCAATCGGGCTGCACGGTGTTGGGCTGTGAGCACAGGCCCCAATTGTGGACGTCGGGCCCTCATACCATCCTCATGCATTCTGTTTCTCACTGTTTGAGCAGAAACCTGCACATTAGTGGCCTGTTGAAGGTCGTTTTGTAGGGCTCCGGCAGTGCTCCTCCTGTTCCTCCTTGTACAAAGGACCAGATAGCGGTCCTGCTGCGGGGTTGTTGTCCTCCTGTGGCCCCCTCCACGTCTCCTGGTGTACTGGCCTGTCTCCTGGTACCTCCTCCATGCTCTGGACACTGTGCTGGGAGACACATCAAATCTTCTTGCCACAGCACGCATTGATGTGCCATCCTGGATGAGCTGCACTACCTGAGCAACTTCTGTAGGTTGCAGATACCGCCTCATGCCACCTCTAGTGGTGAGGGCACTAGCAAAATGAAAAACTAACCAAAGATCGGCCAGAAAAGATGAGGACAGGCAAATGGTCGGTGGCCACCACCTGCAAATCCATTCCTTTTATAGGGGTTGTCTTGCAAATTGTCTAATTTCCACCTGGTGGAAATTAGACAATTTACCAACAGGTGAAATTGATTCACAAATCAGTGTTGCTTCCTAACTGGACAGGTTGATATCTCAAAAGTGTGATTGACTTAGAGCTACATTGCATTGCTTATGTGTTCCCTTTATTTTTTTGAGCAGTGTAGTATCTCTTCTGACTCCTTGCGTGTTTCAAATGGAGAATAACCAACTTCTGCCCTCTAATTGTCAATTTATTGTCTCTCAATTTAAACACAGCATGCTGAAGAATTCTTTTATACACCAGCCTATCCTGTTTAAACCAAAATCAGTGCACTGCTAACTGAGATTTGAATCCAGAGGATATAATGTATATATGTATGTATAATATATATGTAATAATAATATATATAATTATATATAATTTTTATATGATATTACACATACACACACATATTATATATATATACTACTTTCAGCTGTTCCTGTTAGGGGTCGTCACATAAATATATAATATATATAATGTATGATTGTCATGACTGTTTGATGTGTTTTTCTACATCTATAATAACTGCCATTTGCGTAACCATGTTTAATCTGTGTGTAAATCTCTTGAACGGAACTGCCTAAGGATGCAAAATGAATTTCAGTGTAAACTGACAATTAATTTGCATTGTATCATAATACTTTTAAATTCTGTTTCTAATTTTTAATGTGATCTGACCCACCTAGTCAATCCCTTGTTACGTTTGAACTTCCTTGACTAACGAAAAACGGATTCTGGTTTTGCGATGAAGTGAATGATCCATTAGTAGGCTTATGTTGTACTGACCCACACGGCGAATGTGGTGCTATGACCCTAATCAAATTACACCACAGCAGTGATGTCAATGGCATTGTAATTGGTGTGAGCCTGCTGATGAAGAGAAAGCACTAAGGCATCAAATGCTATCAAAAAACTCAAAATATTGGATTCAGAAAAGATCTTCTCTTGCTGTCATATCTTAGGGCATTTCTACCATTATATTTTCTTAGGATTATTGACAACCAATTCACTTGAAAATTTACTGTAATCATGCTGTTTAGAAAAGACTCTTCGGACCACTGCTGAACATTTGTTCTGTACTTCTGCGTTATTTGCAAAATAGGTCTGATAAGGTTTGCTCTAAGCAGCAACTGAGAAGAGCCCAGCTGTACATGGGGCATTGACAAGCTATATGATCAATATTGTCGTTCAATATACAAAAGACAATTCACACTAGGTTTGGAACCCATTTCAGGTCCTGCACCATATATCTTTTTTCATTATCATGTTGAGGTTGTAATGAGGCCACTGCATGCCATGCCGTGCTGCCAAGGAGTCATGTGCACAGTTATCATTTCTGTTTCCATTAGAAACAGATTACTGGAGATGAAATCAGTTCTAGGAAGTCCCATGTGATGCACATGCAACACCAGAGCCAGCGTCCCCTCCACTGACTACAACACGGATTTGGACAATTTTTTAAATTTCCTTTTCTGACTGAAAAACACAAGTGCTGGTTCACTGCACTTTCAGCAGGTGCTGTAGGATCAATGCAGGATGTAATAATCAACACCCTTTCATATGTGATGCAACCTGAATGCAAAATCAATCATTGAAATACAGACGGCATTAAGCCCTCCCACTAGCATGATCTGGCCTTGTTCAGCAAGGTTATCAAACAATGCTGAAATGAGCAGTTTGGAACCCTTCCACACCAAACCGAGCACGAGTGGAAACGCCACTGGAATGAATTCTTTCTGTGCTCAGAACCTCTGTCTTGCTATGGAAAAACAACAGTTTAAGAGACCCAGGTTTACTGTTGTTTTGGATGCATTTGGCCAAATGATTGCTCAATTTACATTGTTTCTCAATACATAAAATACTGTTTGGCTCGAAAAACGGCACAAATATGTCTGCCCTTGCATGCAAGAGTCAAGTCAAATGCTCAATTAGCCTGAACTCCTCCAGCTCCATACCCTCAGAACTTCTACCTTCGCCTCATTCATGCACACAGGCACGCATGCGTGCACGCGCGCGCGCACACACACGCACGCACGCACACGCGCACACACACACACACGCACACACACACACAAACCCCAATCCTAGACGCCGTACAGGATTATACTGTCTTTGTCCAGCAAATTCCTTTGTAGCCCAACATCTGCTGTCTACTTGCCGAGGGAAGGTGGGGAGAAGGATGGAGCAGTGAAACCTCACTGGAGACAATTAAAACTCAGACTAATCCAACTTCCTGCCAAGGGACTTATAGTGTTAGCCTGAAGCGAATCCCCACCATGCATCTGTCCTGCTCCTACCTGCAAGTAAGACTACAGTGACAACTCCTCAAATGTAGAATTGGGGAAGTGGAGTGAACACTTGACACTACATCAAAGTACGCCTCAACAATCTGGCCCTCAGCAAATAAAAATTGACTTGGGTAACTGACTGATATGAGGAAAGCAGTGCCAAGTCCAAAGTTAAGCATCTTAACTGTCCCTTTTATTTCTCCTTTTGATCAAAAGAGCTTACAGCTATAAAACCTTGGTATCAAGGCTATTTACAAAGAAATCAAAACCATCTTAACCACACAGACATAGAGCCCAATATGTGTGGGCACAAGTTAGAGTGGGGCAGTGATTTTTCATTCTTTTTTGAAATTATTCTTTAAATGTATAATTTTCCTATTCTTTCAATGTCTTACTTGAGATACTGCAAGTGATTACAGCATTGTAAATACTCAACACACACACACACACACACACACACACAAACCTCCCTCAAAGCATTACTTCATACCTAAATGAGTGTTAAATAGGTCCTAATTATATGTCATCATGCTAACTGCTAAAATAGGGCATATACTGTATATACATGCCACTGTGTGTGTTCACCCTAAGGCCTGCAGGGATTTGACAATTTCAACTCCTAATACTTAATCTAAAGTTGTGCAACATTAGTTTGAGTCTGGTTTGCAAGTAACAAAGGCTAAAAGAAGCCAAAAAAAAACGCAGGTCACAGAAAACTAAACTCTACTTTTTAAATTGTACATGTTTTCTGTTTTTCCCAGCTTAACATCCAGCTCAAACTCAACAGTGAGAAACAAAGAATTTTTGTTGGCCACAGAGAGCGGATTTGAAAAGATGGGCTAAATCCTGCCATGGGTCGTGACTTAGCATTAGCCTAGATTATAGAATAACCTTTCCTAAAAGGTGCAGAAACTGAGCAGAGTTTACTATGCCGTACCAATAACCTTGACCATGGAGGTTTTGTATGCTTTTAATGGCTTTGAGGGAATTCCAGTACATGCTTTCCTTCGCTTGGGGCTTGCAAATGAGCTCAATTTGCATCATTTTTGTCTCCGAGATTTGTTGTTGGGTCTTAGATAATACTCAATTATCCAGCTCCTCATGAAACCTTATCCGCTGGTGATGTTGGCTGTGTATGCCTCTCCTAGAGCTGGGGAGAGCATGCAGGTCAGCAATTAAAGTGTTGTTTTAGCAGCTCTGTAGCTCAGAATCAGAGACCAGCGCTGATCATTAAGGAGCCACTGAAGAGTCCTTGGGCAAGTTGGAAGTACAACCAACAATTGACCCGAGTTAAGTAAGATTAAAACCATGTTTTTTAAATTTTCTATCAAAATGTATATTTGCTAATTTCATACAAAATGGTTACCACAAGCAAAATCGCCTTATCCTATATGTACCCTGGAGAAAACACGTTTGTTTTTTTTTAAACAAAGTAATTACAGAACACAAAAATAGAACATGGGGTGTTTTTCCATTTGGGATAAAAGAAAAAAAGGAAAGTTAAAAAAACAACAACATACTTACATAGACAAATTTAAACAAAGGAAGGACGTTTTGGGGAAATATACAATTTCCACTTCTCCCTAATTTCCTCAAATTTTGTTTCCTGAAGCTTCATGGAGAAAGTGATTCTTTCCATCACAAAAATGTCAAAAGTTAGTATATCATACCAGTCCTCTAGAGATGGGGTGTCTGTCTTACGCCATTTCTTTGTAATTGCTTTTCTCACAGCTACACTCATTATTCCAAATAAGTAACTTGTATTAATGTTTGTGGGTGCTGCATATAATAGACCAAAGAGGAGTTCATCCCAATTAAAAGTAATTTTTGTCTATATAAATTTTTTTCTACATAAATCTTACGCCAAAAGGTATTTACTTTTGGGCAGGCCCAAAACAAGGGGTAGTGATTGGCTTCCTGGGAGCTACAACTTCTCCAGCAGCTGGAAGAGCATGAGTGGTGAGGAGACTTTTTTTTTAAAAAGGAGGCCTTATTGTATCCACTATTCTGTGTTCGTATTCTAATCTTCTCAAGTCTTTTAGACGAGGACAAAGCCTTCCCAATCGCTGATGGATTTTTTTCCAAAGAGCACATTCATTGAGCAAGGTTTTTGAGGTCCTGATTCTGTTGCAATGAAGGCTGCAAAGCACCAAAAAATGATGAAAAATATTCAAACTCGTTGGAAACTTAGAAATAAATAAATAAAAATTAACTATCCATGACACTGTAATGTGGAAACCGCTCTAGCTTTTGATTCTCATTGGGTTCTCCACAAGAAAATTTCCGGAGTCATTTCTTTTTCTTTGCTCAGTGTGTATTTTTGATGTGTGACAGCTATCTGTGTATACGGGTAAAGGTGGCTTGGGGCTGCACAGTAACTTGAGCCTCCATTTCCTTTGAGTATGGTCTCATAGCAAGGGTCGGGTAACTAAACAGCATGGCCCCACCACCAGGGTCAGGGCAGTAAGCATTGGTCCTGTCGCAGCACCACAGGATCTTGTTTACGCTGCAGCGAGAAAACAAGACCTACCGCAGTGTGTGTGCGTGCATGTGTGGTGTGTATGTGCACATGTTGGAACATGTTTTCATGACACAGCAGCGGAATAAAGTAGTTCTGTATGCGCCTCAAGATTACAATGTGCACATTCCCTGCTGAACAGTATAATGAGATGTGTGTCTATCTGTCTGAAAGCATGGCTTTTGTGCAACCCTAAACAAGAGTGGAATTGTGTGTGTTTGTACTTGTGTTCATGTGTGTTTGTACTGAATGCATATGCAAATGCAGAGGTTTTTCAGTGTTAACACTGGGCAAGACAAGTTCGTCTGTTCGAGCACAACTTGAATTTGACATGCAAGTGTGTCACACTGTTTTGTATGTGTGTGTGTGTGTGCGTGCGTGCGTGTGTGTGTTTGTGTGTTGGCACAGTGACCTCAGAGCTCTAAGTCTGTGGTTTGGGGCCTCAAACCAACACAGTTGTGATGTTATTTTGGAACGGCACACTGCAGAATTTGGGCAGCCATGGACAGGATCCAGCAACTTTTCCCTTCCTAATTTAAGGACAATTAGGATTTGCTTCTCTGTCTGTTCCCATCTTTTGTTAATATGCAATTCTCTTGTATGAAATGATGTGTATCAAATAATTTCTCATGTATCAAATGCTCTGTCTGCAACTCTGAGTGACAATCAATCAGTAACTCAAGCTGCCTCGTTTTTAACATGTAAGCATATATATATATATTTTATTATTTTTTGGAGGGGGGGTACCCCCCTTTTCTCCTCAATTGTACTTGGCCAATTACCCAACTCTTTTGAACCGTCCCGGTCATTGCTCCACCCCCTCTGCCTATCCGGGGAGGGCTGCAGACTACAACATGCCTCCTCCGATACATGTGGAGTCGCCAGCCGCTTCTTTTCACATGACAGTGAGGAGTTTCACCAGGGGGACATAGCGCGTGGGAGGATCACACTATTCCCCCCAGTTCCCCCTCCCCCCTGAACAGGCACCCAGACCGACCAGAGGAGGCACTAATGCAGCGACCAGGACACATACCCACATAAGCATATATTTTGAAAGACCCTGAGGTGTTTGAGGGCATTTGCCTGTTGCTGTTTCCATCAATTTCATGTTTGATGTATGTAGAGAAATTATGTCAATGTTGTTGAAGAGGAAAAGTTTTGTTCAAATTTCCGATCAAAAGCAAAACAAATTACATGTTCTTGCCACTGTATTAGGCGTTATACGCAGCACATTCTTCAAAACTAGAAAACATAAGACCACAACTGTCATCATCTGTGCACTGTCAAAGTTTATCTACACTACCGTTCAAAAGTTTGGGATCACCCAAACAATTTTATGTTTTCCATGAAAAGTCACACTTATTCACCACCATATGTTGTGAAATGAATAGAAAATAGAGTCAAGACATTGACAAGGTTAGAAATAATGATTTGTATTTGAAATAAGATTTTTTTTACATCAAACTTTGCTTTCGTCAAAGAATCCTCCATTTGCAGCAATTACAGCATTGCAGACCTTTGGCATTCTAGCTGTTAATTTGTTGAGGTAATCTGGAGAAATTGCACCCCACGCTTCAAGAAGCAGCTCCCACAAGTTGGATTGGTTGGATGGGCACTTCTTTGAGCAGATTGAGTTTCTGGAGCATCACATTTGTGGGGTCAATTAAACGCTCAAAATGGCCAGAAAAAGAGAACTTTCATCTGAAACTCGACAGTCTATTCTTGTTCTTAGAAATGAAGGCTATTCCATGCGAGAAATTGCTAAGAAATTGAAGATTTCCTACACCGGTGTGTACTACTCCCTTCAGAGGACAGCACAAACAGGCTCTAACCAGAGTAGAAAAAGAAGTGGGAGGCCGCGTTGCACAACTGAGCAAGACGATAAGTACATTAGAGTCTCTAGTTTGAGAAACAGACGCCTCACAGGTCCCCAACTGGCATCTTCATTAAATAGTACCTGTTAGAGCCTGTTTGTGCTGTCCTCTGAAGGGAGTAGTACACACCGGTGTAGGAAATCTTCAATTTCTTAGCAATTTCTCGCATGGAATAGCCTTCATTTCTAAGAACAAGAATAGACTGTCGAGTTTCAGATGAAAGTTCTCTTTTTCTGGCCATTTCGAGCGTTTAATTGACCCCACAAATGTGGTGCTCCAGAAACTCAATCTGCTCAAAGAAGTGCCCATCCAACCAATCCAACTTGTGGGAGCTGCTTCTGGAAGCGTGGGGTGCAATTTCTCCAGATTACCTCAACAAATTAACAGCTAGAATGCCAAAGGTCTGCAATGCTGTAATTGCTGCAAATGGAGGATTCTTTGACGAAAGCAAAGTTTGATGTAAAAAAAATCTTATTTCAAATACAAATCATTATTTCTAACCTTGTCAATGTCTTGACTCTATTTTCTATTCATTTCACAACATATGGTGGTGAATAAGTGTGACTTTTCATGGAAAACACGAAATTGTTTGGGTGATCCCAAACTTTTGAACGGTAGTGTATATTATGCTGTAATTATGAGAACCAGCTCACACATATGTTAATAAATCTAAGTGGTCTTGTCTGAGATGACCTGTGAACATCGTTTCGGGGTGAATTTCTTGTTTGCAGTATTCTTCACTCCCTTCCGTTTGTGGTGGCTTTAATCAAGAGAACTGGGCCTGGCTTTTGTTACCCCTAGCATTAACATTAACAGAGAACTGTTATGTAATAAATGGACTGCTTATTAGGCATTTCCCCTGTGACTAATTAATGAAAATAACTACCAGAAGGTTCACTGGATCTGGATCTTGAGCCTTATCTTTCTCTGTCTCTCCCTCGCTCTCTCTTACACACAACATATGCACACAAGAAAAAGAATTAAACCTTCTCGCACACCCTATAGGGCCGTCTAGATTACAGGTCAAGTCAAGTCAATGTTATTTGTATGGCCCAATGTCACAAATTTACAAATTCGCCTTAAGGGGCTTTACAGCAACACAACATCCTGTCCTTAGACCCTCACATCGGATAAGAAATAACTCCCTGAAAAAGCCCTTTAACAGGGAGAAAAAATCCTCAGGGAGAGCAACAGAGGAGGGATCTCTCTCCCAAGATGGACAACGTGCAATGGATGTTGTGTTTACACAAATTACAGAGTACAACATTGAAAGAGGATAACAGAATCTTAATGGAATTATAAAATTCAGGCACAAAAATATGTTGTCTTGCATACTCCCAAAGGCCCATAACATCATATGAGAGCAAAAAGTCCTTTAGAGACTCCATATGGGCATTCTGAAGATCTGCTTTTGCACATACTTTGCTGCATAATCAAATTTGAAGAGGAAATTGGTAAGACTTGTGGCAATAGCTTCACTGAGTTGTCAGCTCAAAAGACAAAGTCAAAGGTAGATATTTTCACTCAAATAATGATTTTCTGTTTTAGGTAAAGATAAAACTCAATGAAGGCATTTTTTTGAGCTCCTGCAATTTAATTTCAGAAACATTTAGGTTAAATCTGATGCTTCAGGAACAAATTGCAAAGGGTTACCTTTCTGAAGAGACCATGATTATGCGTATGTTCAAAACTGTTAAAGAGCAGCGTCTTGGTAGCATAGCGGTCTATTCCGTTGCCTACCAACGCGGGGATCGCCAGCTTGAATCCCCGTGTTACCTCTGGCTTGGTTGGGCATCTCTACAGACACAATTGGCCGTGTCTGCGGGTGGGAAGCCGGATGTGGGTGTGTGTCCTGGTCATTGCGCTAGTGCTTCCTCTGGTCGGTAGGGGCGCCTTGAATTCGGGGGGAGGGGGGACTGGGGGGAATGGCGTGATCCTCCCACGTGCTACGTCCCCCTGGCGAAACTCCTCTGTCATGTGAAAAGAAGTGGCTGGCGACTCCACATGTGTCAGAGGAGGCATGTGGTAGTCTGCAGCCCTCCCTGGATCGGCAGAGGGGGTGGAGCAGCGACCAGGATGGCTAAGAAGAGTGGAGTAATTGGCCGGGTACAATTTAAAAAAAAAAGGGGGGGGGTCCAAAAAGAAAAAAAACTGTTAAAGAGCTATGGCGATTTTAGCCTGGGTACATCATTTTTGGACTTGGGCTCATGAATTGAGGGGCATCTTAACTGCTTAAAATTCGGTTATGTACAACCCTGGAAGCACTACTCTCTCTGACCGTAATTGTGACTGAACATTAAACATCTGTGAAAAACTTTATAAGCACGACGCATCATATCATCATGTGCACATACGCACCAACACACAGACAAAAATTATGATGTCCACTCGGGAACGCGGTGGACAATTACAGGCTCCTGTGCTACATACTGTACTGGGATGATGTGATGTTAACCTGAAAAACACTATGAAAAATAAGAACAAACATACACATATAAAATGGTGCACTCTAGGGCTGTTGGAACAATGTAATGTTAATATAAATCAAATAGTATTCTTTTATTCTTTAAGCATTCTTTTATTTTTTCTAAATGTGTTAGCTAACATTAGTGAATCTCGCCCTTCTTGCCACTCCAGATGGTATTCCTAAATTTCCGAAACTCTCGCACATGCGTACTTGATTCAGCACAGCAGCACTTCACAAGCATTAGGTTGAAGATAGGTTGAGGCTGGATTAAGGTTAGGTTAAAAATCCTGTGATAGTTTTGCAAATCTAGGGTTACCATCTAGACATGACCCTTCTTGCCTTGGCCTGCCCGCATGTGTAAACGAAACGCTTTTGTGACGTCTAAAGTTTTCTGAGTCTGACCCTGACTCAAAATCTTACGTTCAATGTAAGCTTTATTAATACCCGTGGGGAAATTCATCCTCTGCATTTAACCCATCCTCACTGTGTAGCTAGGACCAGTGGGCAACCGCCGTGCAGCGCCTGGGGACCAACTCCAGTTCTTTTGCCTCGGTCGGGGGCACAGACAGGCGTATTAACCCTAACACCCGTCTTTGATGGTGGGGGGGAAATCGGAGCACCCGGAGCAAACCCACACAGACACGGAGAGAACATGCAAATTCCACACAGAGAGGACCTAGGACAGCCTGGGGTTCAAACTCAGTACCTTCTTGGTGTGAGACAACAGTGCTAACTACTGCCCCACCGTGCTGCCCTGTGCTGATGTAAACCTCTAACCTTACGGTATAAGAAATGGCAGAAAGTGATGCACCTGCGGAGAGCACCACTCCTGACCATTTAAGAAGCGATGTGTGAAAGGTTTTTGGATTTCCATCAACAAAAGGAAAAATAACAAATAGACTGTTCATGCTGGAATGCCGTCTACGGAATATATAACAACTACATGTTGATAGTGGTATTGGCAATGCATAAGCCGGGTATATAGGTAATATTAATAATAGGCTACATTTGCATATTAAAAATTTGAATATAATTCATCCATCCATCCATTATCCAAACCACTTATCCTGCTCTCAAGGTTGCAGGGATTCCGGTAGCCTATCCCAGCAGTCATTGGGTGGCAGGCGGGGAGACACCCTGGACAGGCTGCCAGGCCATTACACAGAGCCCACACACACACACACACACACACACACCCATCCATCCATCCATCCATTATCCGAACCGCTTATCCTGCTCTCAGGGTCGCGGGGATGCTGGAGCCTATTCCAGCAGTCATTGGTTGGCAAGTGGAGAGACACCATGGACAGGCCGCCAGGCCATCACAGAGCCCCCCCCCCCCCACACACACACACACACACCATCATCATCATCATCGGCGGTCACTTGGGGTCGAGTATGACTGTCCTCCTTCTTGGTCCTTGTGGGTCTTCAGGTGGGCGAAGAGGCTGATCCTGTAGCCACATATTTTGGTGCATTGTGGGCAGGGGTAATTGTGGGATTGGTTTGGGCCTTTTTGGTGGAAACTCCCTCCTTTCTGAGTCTGCGCTTGTCTTCTGCAGCACGTCGGAGATCATTATTATAAAGTGCAGCTCCTCCCCAGACAAGTTTTCTCCAGGTTGCCCTGTTGGCTGCTGTGTCCTCCCAGGTCTTAGGGTCTATGTGGCATTTTTTGATGTTCATTTGGATGTTATCCTTATACCTTTTCTTTTGACCACCCGGGGCACGTTGTCCTGTGAGAAGCTGGGACTATAGGACTTGTTTTGGAAGGCGAGAGTCAGGCATACGGATGACATGGCCAGTCCATTTGAGCTGGTGTTGGGCAATGGTGGCAGTGATAGCGGGAATGTTAGCCTCCTCCAGGACGCTGGTGTTGGTGCGTCTATCTTCCCAAGTGATCTTCAGGATTTTTCGGAGGCACCTCTGATGATGTGTCTCTAGTGTCTTCAGGTGTCTGCTGTATGTGGTCCAGGATTCTGATCCATACAGTAGGGTGGGCAACACTACCGCTTTGTAGACCAGAATTTTCATTCTGGCTTGGACCCTTTTCCTTAGTCTTGAAAAAACCCCACTGGCACAACTGAGGTGGTGGTGTATTTCCTCATCGATGTTAGCTTTGGAGGATAGGAGGCTTCCGAGGTATGTAAAGTGGTCCACATTTTCCAGTCCGGTTTTGTCAACATAGATAGTCGGGGGTGGAGCAGGGTTATTTGTGTTGGGTGGTGGCTGGTAGAGGATCTGGGTCTTTTTTATGTTAAGGGCCAGACCAAGCTGCTTGTATGCCTTGGAAAAGCATCCAGAATGCACTGTAGGTCCTCTTCTGAATGGGCCACGAGGGCATTGTCGTCAGCATACTGCAGCTCCATGATGGATATGGCGGTGGTTCTGCTTTTAGCCCTGAATCTGTTGATGTTCAGGAGTTTTCCATCGGTTCTGTACATGATTCTGACTCCTTGTGGCAGGTGTTTACCCATAAGATGGAGGATAGCAGAAATGAAAATGGAGAACAGGGTAGGAGCAATGACACGACTCCAGTATGAACCCTGAAGGGTTCAGTTTCATCTCCACTGCCACTGAGTACTGTGGCTGACATATTGTCATGCAATAGTCTCAGTATCCGGATGTATTTGTCCAGGCAGCCAATTTTTGCCAGAACCAGCCACAGAGCCTGACGGTTCACAGAGTCAAAGGCTTTGGTGAGGTCTATGAAGGCCATGTATAGTGGTTGATTTTGTTCCCGGCGTTTTTCTTGTAGTTGGCGAGCAACGAAAATCATGTCCATGGTACTTCTATTTGGGTGAAATTCACTCTGAGACTCAGGGAGAATGTTTTCTGACACACACAAACACGCACACATACACAACACACACACACACACACACACACCCCTACCTAGGGACAATTTAGTATGGCCGATTCACCTGACCTACATGTCTTTGGGAGGAAACCGGAGCACCTGGAGGAAACCGGGTGAACATGCAAACTTCACACAGAGGACGACCCCCAAGGTTGGACTACCCTGGGGCTCGAACCCAGGACCTTCTTGCTGTGAGGCGACCGTGCTAACCACTGTGCCACCATGCCGCCCACACACACATTTATATTAAAAATAATAAGGTATGAAATTCGAATGGGGTTATAGAAGATAGACAACCCTAATGCACTCTCTCTCTCTCTTTATTTCTTTCTTTCTCACACCAACACACAGCAGCACTGACACATGCATACACCCTTACATGTTTCAAACCACTTTTACTACATATGTCAATGGCTGATGCAGAATCCTTAATCTCAGATGTTAGAATAGCAAGCAGTCCTTATGTTTGTTTGTACATATATGTGTGTGTGTGTGTTTGTGTTTGTGTGTGTGTGTGACTTCTCCTACCTCTGTCAGAGCATGAAGCTGGCCCTCTTGAACACACACTCCCATGAACCTACAAAACACCAAGAGACAAATAATCAAACATGCAAAGCTGATTTGTTGACTATTTGGATCAGTCATCACAACAGGCGTTTCCCTGGTTTTAGCAGGGCTGGGCTTGATCTCATTAAAGAATTATCAAAATGACTGGAATTTCATCATCTCCTGCCCGAGTCAGCTATAAAATGAAACTGAATGGAAAATAAAATAAGACCGTATAAGCTCAAACATGAGTGCAATCTCAAAAAAGGTATGTTAAACTTGATCTAAAAAAAAAAAATAGCAGATATGGACCAATCCCAACACACACCTTCAAACAACACACCTGAAACAAAAATAAGTTGGAAATAATTTTTAATAACTTGATGCTTTTAATGGAACACATGGCATTTGTGACCTTTTCCATCATCGGTAAACCAAAGGAGGAAGAATGGTTTGGAAAGTGTTGAATATTCTTGGGCAAGACCAGACTTGGGGATCCCAGACAGGTTGTCATTTACCTGGGAGGAAAATAACAGCTCCATCTCTTTCCCTGCATTCCTTCCATTTTTCTCCCATTGCTACTTCCTCTCATCTCTCCATTTTGCTTCCTATGCCTCCGTGCGTCTATATTCAGTAATCTCTGATGCCACTAGGGACTGTTTCAGATGGCTGTGTTCTCTTACCAAACAAGAAACTAGGCAATGCCCCGAAGCCCTCAGAGCTCTGGAGGCAGTAAAAGAAAAAAAAGGTCAACTGTGTCGCCCCTCATCGGATTTTAACTAACAATGACCCCTTCAGTGTCTGCTTGTTAACACACAGACACAAGCAATCCACTGGGTTAACCAAACAAAGATGGTATTGTAAAATTTGCACATGCACATACATAGGCACATACGCATACACACCACACACCTATGTGTGTGTGTGTGTGTGTGTGTGTGTATATATATATATATATATATATATATATATATATATATATGCATGGGCACATGGCACATGTACACACATTCTCCCTCCTGCTTGTAAACTTGGGACAGAGTGTTGGCCTGACATGGTTTGGTGCTGGCTTGACATGGCTTGGAGCCTGCAAAAATGAGTAACTGTGCTCTGGGGCAATGTAAAGGCTCATTGTGATGTATTACACTGAATAAACTTGCAAGAATACAATAAAAGGAATAACAGCCATTTAAAATTCAAACCAGACTAATAAAGCAAGCAGACATTTTAAGATGCAACTAGAGACAACCGAGTCATCACAAGCTTCCATGTTGTTTGTGCCAAGGAAGAAAAACAAACTTTGAGAGGACACAGTGTCTTGCACAGCACATAGTATGTCGTAAGGAGACTATCATGTCATGTATTAGCCAAACAGAAGGACTAATTATTTACCAGATTCTTTGAAGTAAATTAAGTATATGATAGTTCTGCATGTGATAGTCTTGTCGTAATTACTTGGGACAAAGAATGCCCCTGAATGTTTTCCCCCCTCAAGGCTGCTGCTGTAACCCTAACAGGAGCTGGCAGTTCAGAAAATCCATTGTTAATAGGCTCTCTGTTTGACCCGGTTTCAAGCCCATACCAGGAAGAAAAAAAAAAGAGAGACCACAACGACAGGGTCCAGGGTGAGAAAGAGAGAGAGAGTTAGAGAGAGAGAGCACTAGAGAAAGAGAGCTCAGAGAGAGAGCAAGAGCAGAGACAACGTCCTTTCATGGGTAGGTCACAGGTGCCACAGACAGGTTGCTGTTAAAGCTTTCCTTGATGTGGCTGAAGAGCAATATGGAAACAAAGAGGATTAGTGGTTACTCAGTTACTTAAATCCTCAACACAGTGACACAATCCTATTATTTAAAAATTACAGTATGACAATGAGTCCATTCCAAGTTTTTACTGACATCTTTGAAGTTGTTGCATAATGGCCTTTACTGTACTGATATGTAAAAGCCCCTTTGGCTTGGACCTGATAAGAGGCTATGGTTATTCATTCAGCAGCTATGCAATAGCCAGTTCCTTACAGTTCAGTTTCTTAAGTTGTGCTGATGTTTCATGATAATAATGAAATTATTAACTAGCACTCTATGGCTGATAGTATTGTCATTGCTATTAGGATGTGTATGCTGTAGTACTCACTGCAGTACTGCAATTGGTCAACAACCTGTCTGTAAGGACATTGACCAGTCGGACCCTTTTTTCAACCCATTACTGCTTTTGCATTTCTACATTTTTTAGCTATATTCATAATAGTCTGGTAAGATGCAAAAGAGGTTTAATAATCCCTGTGCATACATCCTGTAATAATCAGAACAGCTGGAATCGTTATGGTATTGTAACTTATGTAGTTACCGTTGTTAACCTACCTGAGTATGTTGGGATGTGACAGTCGGTTCATCAGTTGGACCTCTCTCAGCATGTTGGCTCTGTTGCTACTGAGTTTGTTCATCTTCAGAGCCATGACCTGGTCAGAGGCTCGATGACGCACCTGCAGAACAGACAGATGACATCTGAACTTCACCACTATATGTACAAAAACATCAGCCAAACAGTCAAACTGCATTGGTGGAATCCCAATATCTGGACTAGAGATACATTATTTTTTGGCCAACAGCAAAGGTTGAGCTGAAAAATGGGGATAAATTAATGGTTATACTGTAAATAAACTGTAAATGTTTCAGCATCAAAATGAGTTAGCATTACATAGCCTACAACAAAACCACTCTGCAATGCACACTTGAAAATAAAGGCCATGTCTCATGCTCACTGTAATGCTGAGAGGCAATGTAGGAACCCGGAGGGGGATATGGACAGATAGGACCAGAGAATTACATTGAGGTCAGTCACTGCTGACCTGTTATGTCACTCTAGATGTGTCAGGAATGTCATAGTCACAGACTGTCACGATACGAGATCAGGCAACAGCACACACATTTCAGCATAGTGACCAGTACAAATAAGATTTGGGGATGAATTTGTAAATTTCTCTTAGAACTTGTTGACTCTGTACTGCACTGAATAGAGCCAAGTGTGAGACAGTAGTTAGAGATAAGACTGTATCTTTGAGATCAAATGAAGAGGTTTTTCAGTGTCAACACTGCAAGAAAAGTTGAACTGTGTGAATGAGCACAACTTGTGCATCTACATACTATAAATGCACTGTTTTCATGTTTCAATCCCTCACTGTTTTCATGTTTTGGACTGCTGCTGTCTGTTAGTTTCTGCTACAAACACATGACACTGCAACTGCCACTGACTTACTGTCAGTGCCAGCCGTACTGGTCCTTTTCAGACAACTAATACATTAATTAGATGAAGTGTAACAATACTGAACACATTTGAGTCATGTGAACAGGTCAAACAAACAAAAAAAGACTGGGTCAAAACCGAGTATATGGCTGGACTGTGCGTAGTCAATGTTCGAAATAGTGGCCAGTTTGTTACAGGGATAGTCAGTGATAGTGTCTATAATGTGAATTCCTGGATATTAAATGCTCATCTGCAATTTTCTGTAATAGTATCAGTAATATTTGCTTTTAAAGTGTACTGAAGTAGCATATCACATGACATGGTTAAGCTAAGTATTCAAATACTTAAAAACAAACAAACAAATAAATATTAAGTAAATACATAAAACAACTTTCTAAGTATTTACTTAGTATTTATTTACAGCTCGGTGCTAGTGTGGCCAAAGTTAGCATTATAAAAACAATTTTTAGCTATCCTTAGTTAATGTAAAATTGTCCCTAGGTGTGAATATATGTGTGTGTGTGTGTGTGTGTGTGTGTGTGTGTGTGTGTGTGTGTGTGTGTGTGTGTGTGTCGGCCCTGTGATGGACTGGCGGCCTGTCCAGGGTGTCTCCCTGCCTGCTGCCTAATGACTGCTGGGATAGGCTCCAGCATCCCCATGACCCTGAGAGCAGGATAAGCAGTTTGGATAATGGATGGATGGATGGATGGATGGATGGATGGATGGATGGATGGTTAAGCTACGTTCGAGTAGGAAAAAAAAAAGGCTGTAAATGCAGTTGCACGAACAATACTTTCCACTCATATCTTGGGATGTCTGATTTGAAAGAGAGTTTATAGGCAGAACAAGTAGGATTTGTCGGTTGCAGTTGTAAACACAACATTCAAAGTTGGCCCCTCCCCCCCAGCTCAATGACACCAGAAGGACACGGCCCCTGACCACAGTTGCCAGAATACATCCCAGTGTACAAGCCAACTCCGTGTCGCTCTTCATCCCCATGCTGTCCTTCAGTGCACGCCAGCGGGTGAAAGCCAACCCCAGATTCACTCTCACTTTGGAACGAGCTTTGTCCACTTGGCATTTTGCCTCGCTATATTTACGTCTTTTCGGCACTGTGTCCGCCATTGTTGTAGCTCCCTTTTGGATGCGTGCTTAGGATCTCGATCTGGTACTCGGTCACTGTGTTTTTATAGAGCCCCGCTGCCCAAAGGTTAACGCCCAGAAACATCCCGTACACAGCTAAATAAGAAAATACAGGCATAGGACAGGGTCTCTGCAGATACAGACACCGCCACACATGTCTAGTGGGTCATAAGTGATGATTGAGAGGGATTATTTTGTTAGAGTCTGTACATTGAAAATTCTACTCATTATACGTTTGTTATCCAATCAGCTTATACTGCTCTCAGGGTCGCGAGGTTGCTGGAGTTGCTGGACACCCTTGACAAGTCGCTAGGCCATCACAGGGCCCACACACACACACACACACACACACACACACACACACACACACACCCCTAGGGACAATTTAGTATGGCCGATTCACCTGACCTGCATGTCTTTGGACTGTGGGAGGAAACCAGAGCTCCCGAAGGAAACTCACGCAGACACGGGGAGAACATGCAAACTCCACACAGAGGACGACCCGGGATGACCCCCAAGGTTGGACTACCACGGGGCTCGAACCCTGGACCTTCTTGCTGTGAGGCAATCACGCTAACCAGTGTGCCAAAGTGCGGCCCATTATACGTTTAATTGTAATTATAACTATTCTAATCATCTATTAACCCCCCTCCTCTTTCATCTATTTCTATCTTCTTCTTTTTTGTTAGGTGTATTGGCAGTTGGCAAACAACGATTTGGTACGTTATCACCACCAACTGGAATGGTTAGTGGACCAGAATGTCTATTTACTATTAAAGAAAAAAAAAACAACCTCATGTCTTCTCAATAAAACTAGTTATTTCTGATGTTTCTGAGATTGACTAAAAGCCTCTCTCAGCAGCTGCTGTACACCTTCTCCAGAAATTCCTGCAACAACCAGAAATGTCCTTACTGCATCTACAATTATGTCAATTCTCAGATTTTCTCCCTACTCCAGCAGTTCAGTTAATTACCATTGCCAAAAATGTCTTCTGGTCCTGACAAAAGCAAAACTCAGCACGCTTCCTGACCGACTTGTCCTCCTTAGGTTCTTGCCTCACATCATTCTCGTTGTTTCTCTCCATTCTTTTAGCAGCTTCAGCATATGACAATCCCTTTTCTGCTCTAATCTTATTCACTTTCACTTTCTTAATTATTTTTGGACACCATGCTGACCCCGTATCATGATTTCCCTTGCAGTACAGGCATTCTGTTTGTACTCTCAACTTTACAATATTCCACACTGCAGTTGTCCTCCCTACATCTTCTGACTCCATTACATACTGCTGCAACATGTCCATATTCTTGACGGCAAAAACATCTGAGAGGAGCTCTCTCATATGGCCTCACCCTGTAACTAACATAATCAAGGTACACTCTTTCTAGCAATTCCCCTTCAAAAGTCAAACACACCGACTTACTGTCCTCCTCCTTCCAAGACAAATTCGTCATTGTAAAAACATTACAATGACGAAATAAAGTGGCTTTGTTTTTTTTTCTCTTCTTCTACTCTGCTCTATGCAGGACTGTTACAGTGCATAACCAGATGTGGAAAGAGCAACAAAATATTCCGTTCTTAGCATTTCAGTAGTATCCACAAGCAGAAATATATTCTGTTCGTTAGTGTGTGATAAATGTAAAATGAGCTGGAAACCACAGCACCTATTCATTTTGAAAGACCAACCGCCAACAGGAAAACTCCCACTTATATGTTTACCAGTGAAGTTGTTGGTCGGCCGACCAATTGTGTAACTTCAGTGACGTCGTTTGTCACCTCATCCAGTGGCTCAACTGTGTAACTTGATCACTCAGTCATTCCAAACATGTACAGTCGTTTGTAGGGCTGGCCCGCTGGTCCAGTCCAGCCAAAATCAGGGCTTGTGTGTAGATTGGTGCATATGGGGGTGCGAAAGCAGGTAAAAATATGAATATGGGGGGGTCCGGGTAGCGTAGCGGTCTATTCCGTGGCATACCAAGACAGGGATCGCCGGTTTGAATTCCCATGTTACCTCCAGCTTAGTTGGGCATCCCTACAGACACAATTGGCCATGTCTGCGGGTGAGAAGCCGGATGTGAGTCTGTGTCCTGGTCGCTGCACTAGCGCCTCCTCCGGTCGGTCGGGGCGCCTGTCCAGGGGGGAACTGGGGGGAATAGTGTGATCCTCCCATGCACTACATCTCCCTGGTGAAACTCCTCACTTTCAGGTGAAAAGAAGCGGCTGGCGACTCCACATGTGGGAGGAGGCACGTGGTAGTCTGTAGCCCTCCCCGGATCGGCAGAGGGGGTGGAGCAACGACTGGGACAGCTCGGAAGATTGGGGTAATTGGCCGGATAAAATACCCATTTCCATCCATTTTCCAAACAGCTTATCCTGCACTCAGGGTCGCGGGGATTCTGGAGCACACACACACACACACACACACACACGCATATTCATATCTAGGGACAATTTAGTATGGCCGATTCACCTGACCTACATGTCTTTGGACTGAACCCAGGACCTTCTTTGCTGTGAGGAGACCGCGCTAACCACTGTGCCGCTCACAGATACAATAAATAAATAAATAAATATGCAAATAGGAATTTTAAGGCAAAGTCAGAGCTGAATGCTATCAATTCACATTTGTTCTGCAATTACTGCCACTCTTTTACATGAGTCATAGGACCGAAAGTGATCTCATCAAGGTTTCAGCAATACAAAGCGGGAAGCACTCAAAAACACCTGCTCAAGGCAGCATACGACAACAACCCAGATTTCATCTTGAAAGTGCATGCACCCTCACACAACCACCTACAAACAGAATCAAGCAACACAGAGAGGAAGTGGAGAACCACAGGAAGCCAAACTGTGTCAAATAATAAGCCACAGCAGACCTATATCTGCCAACTCACTTCCTCTCGCGACATCGTGAACCATCATGTAAGGGGGCTCTGAATATGTCTGATGGTTACAACATGCTAAGCTCCAAACCATGTCTAAGGGCCCACGACTACACTCTATAACAAAGAGGTTATTATCAAACAATCCAACGCACTATGTGTGGACACGCTATGAGAACTATTCAGAGGCATTATACACCATTATACGATTACACAGGGCTGCATTAGAGCTGAAATAATATCCCTGATAACTTTGCCAGACCTTGTGACAATACTGATTCATAATGATTTTTAATCTTGGTGAGCTGAAGAACAAAATCAATTTATTCTCAAATTATATATTTGTATACTGACATTTCTTAACAACAGAAGGCATTCTATGTGAAATGAAATATTTGCCTGATTATGGAGCTCAAGGTGACCATACAAGATTATTCTGCCTGGACCGACATGGAAAAGATACCACTGTGAATGGCTCGATTTCACCTTGGGCAATACTTCTAAGTGTAAATGATCTCAGAGTTTCACAGGCTCATAAAATTGAAATTACCACTGCAACTGGTTAAAATAGGCTATATTAGATGTGCGCGTCTGACATGAGTGGGCAGTTTCATTTCAGCTGTTTCCGTCTGCTCTGCTCCTTTACCATTCCTACAGAATGTGATACACACATAGTGCTGGGCAACGGGGAAAATATTATGAAAATAATCGGAAAATTTTACACAATATCACATGATATCTGCTTACATATACAAAAATACCATATTTAAGAATTCAATTGAGGCTCATCACATGGAACGGTTATTTGAAATAGAATATCAAACCAATACTAGTTTTCAAATAAACCACTGATAAAAAAATGTGTATCAAAATATGACAATATCCGAATCTCATCCTGACACAATACCACTGAAAGACAAGTGATAATATTGAATTATCGCCAAGCCCTTTACACACACCACAAAATAGGCCAACAAGGAGTGAACACCACTGTTAAGAAGTGTTAGTGATGCCAACTTGTCTGCATGACTCCAACTACCGCACAAGCTAAATATCTAATCAACCTCCCCAATATCAGATGATAGAGGAGAATCACAAAAGACATGGGTGTTTACTAAAGGTCAACTCAGACATATCAAAACACACACACATCCACCTTGCAGTTCCCTGCTGAAGTTCATCTGAAGGGGCCTGGTGTTAAGTACTAAACAGTTTTCACCATGGGACATGAGACATAACAGATGGCCACTCCTCTTCAGGCCACCTCCCCCACCACATCTAACCTTCTCCTCCCCCATACTTATCTATTCACATCCAAACCATCTCCATCTACCCCTTTTCCCACAGTCTCTTCCTCCTAAGCCCGACCTGTTCTCTCTAACAAAACCCACTTCTCATTCCTTATCTTTCTCAACAGTGACTATTCCTTTCCCTACATATCTCCTCTCCACCGCTCCTTACTCGAGCAATCCTACCTCCTCCATCTTACCCTCTCTCCCTATGACCCTCTTCCTACCACCCAGCTCTCAAGCACCCTCTTCCTAACCCCCCTCCTCTTCTACCCATTTTCATCACTCATGCAACCCCCACCCCACCAAGCGCCATACGCAAAACAAACTCACAATTTCTCAATACCCCTCTCCCAGTCTCTGTGCCACAGCCTTCCCATGTTCTCAGCTTGATAGTAAGCCTTCTTCTGTCTCCCACATTCTGTTCTCTTCCACCTCCTATTCCCTAACCTAGTCTGTCTCTTTCTCTGCATCTCCTAGCTTTCCATCCAATCCTCCACTGCACATTACCGCCTCCTCAAGCCTGCCTGGTCACTTCAAAGAGAGACAGAAAGGAGAGTGCATCAAATAAAGGCTCTTAGGGCTACCCTGGCACAATCACTTAACAAAACTACTTGCCCATTTCCAAGTGTACATCCTTCAATATAATACTGTAAAACACACACATTTTACACACACACACACAGACACACACACACATACATATATATATATACGTAACACTTGTCATAAAAAATAAGCTCTATAAAGAATTCATAAAGCTCAGAACCATTGAAGCAGAAATAAAATGTAAAAAAGATAAAAACAAGCTAACTAACATTATGAGGCTATGCAAGAAGCAATACTATAATAATGGGTTACAGACCAATAAAAACAACACCAAAGGTATATGGAGTCCCTTTGTGATCCATGGACTATCTTTATATTTCTGTTTACTGTTGAATTGTGCTATTGGACAATTTTTATCATATAAGGGTTGAAATATGCCCTGTGATGGACCGGCAGCCTGTCCAAGCCTGTCCAGGGTGTCTCCCTGCCTGCCGCCCAATGACTGCTGGGATAGGTGCCAGCATCCCCGCAACCCTGAGAGCAGGATAAGCGGTTTGGATAATGAGTGAATGAATGAATATTTATACACACACACACACACACACACACACACACACACACACACGCACACACACACATTTTATATATAGTAAAATAAGAAAATAAGTACTGTGCATAATGTACTATGTATAATGTCAAATAATAATGTTGAATAATCATCAAGTACCTATTGTGATGCAGTCAGCAGCAAGATTAATTGAACCATTAAATCTTTGATTCCATTTTCCAGAAGCTACATATAAAAAGTGACAGATTATTCCCATATAAAATGCAGTCCCTCAAAAGACACACAATCGAGGAACTATGACATGAGCTGAAAGACAAAATGAGAATCAAGCATTGCCTAAGCTTAAAACATGCAAATTAACTTATTCCCAAACCCCCTACGTACACACACACACACACACACACACACACACACACACACACACACACACACACACACACACACACACACACACACACACACACGTCTGAATACAGCTCATACAACCACTTAACTTTCTCTATGGCAGTCATGATCAGCCCAAGAGAAAGAAATACCAGCTATCAATCAAGATTATTCTTTCACACATGTAAGTGTATCACAACTCAGAGTTCTTTCACAGCCATCGTTTGACTCAAACTGAGTCGTACCAAACATTATGTGTTGTAATGAGACTTGGTGTTATAAGGGACATAAAATAAGATTAGAGCAAAGCAGATTTATCTGCTGATCACTTTTAATAAAGAGGCGTTTACTGAGCACAGCCAAACTAATGACACAGAGCATTCCTTTGTGGCCTCACACACCCCGGCGGGAGGGGATGAATAATAGACTTAACAAACCTCTTTATAAACTAGTCTCTTTGATGTGAATGCGGTCAAACTTGACCTCAGAGTGTCAGGCAATGACTAGCAAGCACAGACCCTGTTAGCTCAGAAACTATGTCAGACTGGGGACCACTAAGCATATAAACTTGAAGGGATTTCACTCCAATAGCGAATGACCCTGGGTGTTCCAGTTTATCATACCATGTGCAATATAGCACTACATAACCATTTCATTTCATATCTTTTGCTACTTTCCTCTTCTTTCAATCATATCTTTCCCTACTTGAACTGGAAGCTCAGCCTTGGCACATATGGCACAGTACACTGATATGACTTTTTGCATGTACCACTAAAGAAAAGAAATCAGAGGAGGTCATATGAGTTTATGTGTTTTGAAGGCCTGTTCAATTCATTGTAAAACAGCCTGCATGGTAAAGCTCGATGGGTAGACAGAGGAAAATATCAAACAGATCTGAGATAGAGAGAAACAGGAGAAAAATTAAGTGTGTAAAGAGAGGCAGAAAAGAATGAAAGGAGGGAATATGAGAGAAAAGAAGTGAATGGCTAGCCATTCTACTAGGGATAGTAGAATGGTGGCAGACTTTTGTGAATGAGCGTCTCTAGTGAAACGGGTCTAAACTCACCTTGTACACCTCTGAGAAGAATCCAGAGCCAATCCACTCACAGTTGAAGTCATCAAGGCGTGTAAGACGGGAGAAGGCACTGATGAGAGCTCTGTAGGAGGACGGCCAAACCCTGCCAACCTGTGGGGGATAGGAAATCATTGATGCAAGCTAAACCTAAAAAAAACCCCACAGGATCCATAAAGGCTGGTGAATCATGGGCAACTATTTCACAGAGCTGAGGCAGACATTGTTGTCTTAAAAGCTCATGGAGAGTGGCCACTTGGACAAAAATCAACGTAGATCACAGAATGCACCGTAAGGAGTAAACATATTTATAGACATTACTCTCCATTAGGTGTGGTTGCCCATTATAGTTAGAAAACAGCACCTGCAGCTAAGAAAATATAAATATATGAAAAATGAATCACCTACTTTATGTTAATTCTGCCAAAAAACCGACAACATAATAAAACATAATGTACTTCAAATTACAGCTCATCATCCATAGAAAAAAACTGCATGAACTGCTGAAACTGATGCTGGAATGTCTCCAGGAGTAAACATAACTCTCGGATAAAGTCATACCCATGCCTCGCACTTGACTAGAAACACTGATAATGTAATATTGTTGGACATAAATGTAGGTCAAACTGGACATTTTTATTTATAAAAACTCAGCCTGCATAGAAGATCTAAGGCAAATAGTCCAGCATGAGTTTGCAGTGCTTACAAATAATAATCTCTTTGGTAGATCAAGGAGACTAAACAGAAGACAGAAACTTGCTTTCAAAGTTAATGGCTCGCACAATTAAAAACAAAACCAACCTGTTACACTGTCATGTGTTTGCCGTGTGTTTTAATCTATCATGCAAATGCAGCCCCTGCACTAAAAACTAACAAGGTAGGCTCACCTGGGAAGGTGGGGTCATGCCCACATCTCCAGCCCCTCCCCCTCCGATGCCGTCCCGGTCATCGTGGAGACGGTCGGGTCTTGTGGGAAAACTGGCAATGGAGTTGCGTTTGTTGCGTTCCATGATTTACCAGTGGCTCACTTTTTGCTAATTTATCTGGTCTATCCCCATTAGTTGCCCCAACAAGTAGAAGCTACTCTTCCTTAGGTTCCTTAATCTGGAAGAGCAAGCAGCAGAAGGAGACGCGGAGTACTGGCAACTCCAGTGTGGGTTCTTACACCCAACGCAAACAGAGCTGATCAATCCCATAGACTACTGCACATTAAACCATGGGTTGGACTTAAACTTTGGTCGTAGTAGTCCTGTTCTTCACTGCTGGTCAATGTGTGGGATAATCCACAAGAATAGGAGGGCTCACATTTTTGAGAGATGTCTGACAAATCCTGGGAGCTCTGTAGAAAAAAACAGAGAAAAATAGAAAACGATCTTCAGTGACTTTTTAAATTCAGAAGTGTATCC
The DNA here is from genome assembly GCF_029633865.1 of Lampris incognitus. NCBI lineage: Eukaryota > Metazoa > Chordata > Actinopteri > Lampriformes > Lampridae > Lampris > Lampris incognitus. Next base: position 33,912,643 of record NC_079224.1, read on the forward strand.
GTGTATCTGTCTGTGAGGGGACAATTTGTCACATTCTCCTTGTTTACAGTATCTGCACTCTTGTGGGTGCTCCAGTGGGCCCTAATCATATCTCTGGGAAAGGGTGGATGGAGAAAGAATAATTGAGATGAGGATTTTTTTTTCTTAGATCACCCAGTTAATGACATCTGGAAACACTGAGGAAGTATATCGTTGCCTTACGATAACCAAGACCTGCCTCCTTTACAAGACAAGCTCTGATGTAATGGCTATAATTGGGGCTGATTTTCCAATTGGAGGAGATTATCCAAGAATTAGCCTTGGTCCTGGACCTAGCTGCCATCCACAACAGAATCATCAGGGTACAAAGGAGAATGGAAAGTAACCCTGTAGCTAAGGGTCATTTTTATAAAAGTAAACTGCATGACAGTAACCTGAATGAAAACCTATGAAGGAATTATCTTATTATTTTATAAACAGACTCAACCAGGTCTTTATTCTTTTTGCTTCGGGCAAATACTTGCACACACACACACACACACACACACACACACACACACACACACACACACACACACACAAACACACACACCTAGGGATAATTTAGTACGGCCGATTCACCTGACCTACATGTCTTTGGACTGTGGGAGGAAACCGGAGCCTCCGGAGGAAACCCACGCAGACATGGGGAGAACATGTAAACTACACACAGAGGACGACCTGGGACGACCCCCAAGGTTGGACTACCCCGGGATTTGAACCCAGGACCTTCTTGCTGTGAGGCGACTGTGCTAACCACTGCACCACTGTGCCACATGGGGCCCCAATTTGATGCATCAAATTCGAACTGACACAACATGTTTGTCGATCAACAAATCCCTAATTATAAAAAACACAATCTTTTAATTTGAATTTTAATGCCACATCCCACCTCTTAATGACATGAAGTCATTAAGATGTGGCCCATAACCTTAGCAAAGAGTGGGCTTATCTATGTGGACTTAGAATGTTTCATAAAAAAGTGTACAGCCAAATGAGTTTTACTAGTTTTGCACCTGAAAATGTGACTGTATCCCCCAGAGAGTCTATCTACCTACCAATGTGGTCAGGTTTATTTGGGTCTATGTTAAGTTCAAAAACTCGACTGAAATAGCTTTGATCATAAAATCCTTGTCCACACATACCCCAATACCAACTGCAGCTTAACACAATGCTTTCAATGCAGGTGTAATGTCTCTGTGATAAGCCACTGACCGATATTGGAAAGCCGAACACACTGCAGTGCAAATGCCAAGCACCGAGTCAAATGACTCGTATAGAGTGTTGTCTGTTGCACAAACAGAAACTGCCAGCTGATGCCAGTCTAGCATGAAAGGTGCTGTATTTAGCACTGCTCTGCAAAACCAGCAAACAACTTTTTCCCATAGAAAACATGAGCCTGCAGTGAGTGTCAATGGTTTGGAATAGAACAGGGTTTTGAAAAATCGCGGCTTGTCAAGTAGACGTGCATCGACTCAGGGCTAGACGCGTAGGTGTCTGGGGTTTATACTGAAATGAACGGGAGTGTCGTTCTTGACCTGTGTCAGCTGGTGCTGGTGTGTGTTGGCCTAAATACTGCATGTGGACACAACGAGCACATTCGGAGCAATGTTAGCAGAAAGTAGAGAGGTAAAAGTAAAGAGCAAAGCTCTAGATGTATTAAGTTACAGGTGAACCAACAAATGTCCCACGAAGCCTACACCTGGCGTTAACATGTGACTTATATCTGAATGTGATTTATCCACTTTGCATTTTTCATGGCCAGAGAGAAATCCAGTTGCCCACCCTTGACGTTTTTCTGCACAATATGAAAATATTTCCTGGATGGGAACCTCCGTTTTACTCATCATTCCTGTCCATTGTACAGGGTCCGTGTCTACTGTGGCAGAAGGATTATCATTAATAATTGAGCAAACCAGCATTGCATGCCAGTGTTGGTGTTTCACAACAGTAAACAAGTGAATAACTGTATTGTTTAATGTTCACCATGTTTTAGAAATAGATCAGGCATGAGTGGAGAGGAGCCTGTGTACAGTGAGGCGGACGGTATGCCGTTGCAAACTCAGCAGTCAACATTGTAATCAGCTGCTTTTCCTTGTACGCCATGTGAGTGTCAACAATCTGGACAGTAAACACATGAATGGCTGAATGACTATGTTCTTCAACTTTAACCGGGGATGAAGAATAGCAAAGGCATGAAAGAGGCAAAAATGAGACAATCTTAGAGGCTATAATTTACACACACAAAAAAATCTTGTCACATTACTCTTTAAACATTGGCATCTTATGAATATGTCTCTCTCAGCTCCTTTACTTTCTATTCTTCAGTTAATGGTAAAAGAATAAAGTGGTTCACTATTATGTCTAACTGCTTATGTCCATACAGTAAAGACCATTTATTACAATGCTGATTGCTCAGTTTGCAATGGTAGGCTACGATGTCTGCTACAAGATACACAGGCCGCAGTGCAATGGATGGGGGCTATAACATCTCGACCCACCTTTTTGGAGCAAACAAATCTACAACATGCACGAGTATGTAAGGGTACTGTAATCGTGTTTACAAAAGCAGTTAGTTGCTATTCGCCTCCCCTGAGTCATAATGTTTTGGGAGGCGTAGGGATGACAAATTTGGCTCAGAAACAGTTTTATTTATATTTAGCCAACTTGAAGTTACAATGTGTCCCAAATGACCTCCCAAGATGGTTTCAATGACTGAATTACAAGCCGTCCTAAATGCGTCTTGGGTGCGTTTACGGTGCGATTTCTTTAGGTGATAAAGCCCAATCAGATTGCTATCAGATCAACCTAGATGCACGTTAATGTCAGGTGTATAGGGGGTTAAAGACACTCTCAGGCCAAGTGTGAACAGAGATGTGGTGTCATTAGATCAGCTCTCAAAAACTGTTAATGATTTGTAAACGTAGTACCAGATAGTCGGATTCTATCTTGACCCTTTGGTATTACATCACAGACATGAGACTCTTGACCAGACAACTTATGAGATCACTCTCTCAGTCCCAGCTACTACGTCCTTAAAAGGATTTTCATCCTTCCGTGCTTCGTTTTCCCTCCGATGACGTCTCGTTCTCTGCCTTTCTGAAATAGTACAACAGTAATAAAACTCTGTGCCAAGAGAAAAAATGTAGGCCACAAGTACCAGGCCCAAAACTTCCTATCTGATTTCAGTAGCTCTTCCATCCAAATCTAGAACAAGACAGCTTAGCCAGCATATATATATATATATATATATATATATATATATATATATATATATATATATATATATATATATATATATACCTGTAGGATTACTTCCCCTGATTCAAAACTGATAGCAATGAAGGAGAGGGGCTACTGTATACACACACCCACGCTAGTGGACCGCATAGCTGCTGTACACAAACAAAAAACCTGACTCAAACTTCCCACGCTTACCAACATTTCTGTTCTGCAAATCGGACCCACAAGCAAACTAACTGAAATTACAACGTAATGCCCATATTCTTCAAACCACAGTGGGTGGGTTAAACCACTGACAACTGGGGATGGTTTTCCCTTCTCATTAAAGTTATACACAGACTGACCACCTGAAGGACGTTTCCTAAATTTTCAAGGTAAATATGAAAAAAAAAATCAAAATATTAGGAAATTTATAAGTCCCTGGAAAATATAAGAAAGACATAAGAATATCATTTCAACACCACTGGCACTTATTAAACTCATATACTTCATAACCATACAGTGCCAACATTGAAATCTAATTTCAGAAACTTGGACTCACTGCTTAACTGATTAGTAGGGAGTGGAAGGACATTGTACCACATTCATAATACCATCATAAATTACATTTTTGTATTCTACCTGTTCTGTGTGTGTGTGTGTGTGTGTGTGTGTGTGTGTGTGTGTGTGTGTGTGTGTGTGTGTGTGTGTGTGTGTGTGTGTGTGTGCATATCTTTTTCCACGTACTTCTAAGTTTTACTTTTTAAACTAAGTATCCGGAGAAGAAACCTGTTAATGTTATTGATGGGTATCCTAGAAACATGTCTAGTACACCTTATGTAGGAAACATATACAGTACAGTTTTTAGGGGAGAAATAGACAGTAATCTATAGCCAATATTTTCAAAAATAAGATGACCTAAAAATTGCAACATGATATATCAGTCATATCATCTAGCTCTATAAAATAAGCAACACGTCATATCTTTTATGAGTTGTGCTGGAATCCTGGAACCCTTCTTGATTCAAGCAAGCAATTAGATGGAAAATCAAACACGGCTACAGAACTCAACTCTATATTTGTTTCCATACAATCCCCTGTTGCCTACATCTCCAAAAGCACAAAAATAAAATCACCACAGTAAAAGGACCGTGCTTGGAAAAGGGGAGGACTTTTAAAGGACAGTCTTTTTCTGGTCTTTAAAATGTGGCCTAGCTCTTTTCAAAAACAGATGGGACATCCCCAATGTAGCCTACAGCCAAATCTGTTAGCAGCTGTTTAGGGGGCTGTGCACCATCCAGCTGTGTCCCTGTGGATTACAGGCCAATAGAAAATATCAATAGTAAATCAACCCCTAAGTGACTTTATAATAAAGGGTTGCAGAGAGGGTGGATAGTTGGGGGGAGGGGAGGGGAGGAGAGGGAGAGAGAGGGAGAATGTGTCTGTTTGGATGTTTGAGTGATAAAAGACCTAAAACGTAAGATGTTTCTGTGTACTTGAAAAAAATAATTCTGCTATACTCTCTTTACTGTCATCTTTCCACCATTCCACCTTCACCCCTCCCTTCTCTCTGTCATCCTGTCCTCCTACTGGCATCTATTCTCTCCTCATCACACCTTTTCATAAAACAGACAAAATGCAGAGCGCTGTGCACTGTCATGTCTTGTACCCAGTTAGTCTGATTCAATATCAAATACTCATAAACCTACCGCAAATTACAAATTCATATATTTATACAGATACATACTTTTTAAAGCATATGACAAAACATTTTTAAGCGTTAAAGAGAAAAATGCAGACCCCGCCCCCCATCGCCCCCTTATTAACGCAGGGCATTGATAATCGTATATGTGAGGTCACATTGACACAAACTTAATAGCTCTCCTCTCCTATCTGACTATCATCTATTGTAGTAAATGCTGTGATATTTAAGATCCTGCATACTTTTCATTCATCCAGTGTTGAAAAAGTTGAGGGGGGAACAAACGGACTTTTTTTTTTTAAACAACGCCATCACCAAGTGAGCCAGTACTTTCACAGGACGTTGATACAACATGGCTTTACACAATTCCTTGATACTTAACGTTAGTCAATGTGAAATACAAGAGGGCTTGAATCCTGCAAGACTGAACTTCAGCCAGGTGCCAAATGTAAACAAACAACAAAGCAACAGCAGGCATGCTTAGCTTTAAGTTAATTGTTCATAAAAAGTAAAACTTTCTCACCTGTTAATTTTTTGTGAAGATATTCATTCGGCACTTACGCCGTTTTGAACTTCAGACTTCGCGTTAGTTCAAAACAAAACAACAGCATCTCCCGAAAATGAACTGCGCCCGAACGGGCTAGCGTGAGCTAACTTAGCTTAATGGCTGGTTGACTGGTGGTATAGTTTGTCAAAAAACAAAAAACAACGAGCTAAGCAGAGCTAAAGAAACTCTCCCAAGACACAAGAGGACGTTTGGTTCACCGACAGTGAAATATATCCACAAAGAAAACGTTACATCTTCGGAATGAACACAATATCTCCCCACTGTTCAGCCCATCCGAGTCCATATTTCAACTGTCGCTGGTTTGACAGCTCGGCGTCTTCAGTCAGCTCCCTCTGTCCCCTCCCACATCTCGCTGCTGCTTTGACTGGCAATTCAATCTGACCAATGGACGGAGATCTGACCCAACGCCTCTATTTTATCTTTATTGTGTCGTTATCTTTATTTATCGCTGTCTTTTGATCAAACTGTTGTGCACATTTCGACATTTTACTGACTCTGATGCCCAACTGTGTGTGTGCGCACGTGCCTGAGCGACAGCTCTGAGTGCTAGTCTGTATGATTTTGTAGTTATTTGTGACTTTTTTTCTTCTATGCGAGACAGCACTGCCATCGGGACATGTTTGGTCTTTTTTTAAATGATTGTTTTGTATCGAAAACATTGTAAATTCTGACCAAAACACAGAAATTATAGGCACTGAATCTAATATGAGTTGTTCTTAAACTAAGACGATAGGAAATTCACCCTTTCGCCCTAAACGCAGACGCACTGGTCTGTTTTTCATGGATACTGCGCCCCATCTAGTGGCTCTAAAATAAACTACTACCCTAAGATCCTAGAATAAGCGGTATCCTTTGTAAAAATAAAAAAAGGGGAAGGGGGGAGTGAACTGTACTCAAAAATAAAAGTAATCGGGTTTCTGACATATTTAAGGAAATCATTCATAAAATTACCAGGATCACGGATAATTACTGGGAGTAGTCATTAATTATGGGGACTAATCAAAAGAGTAGATAGCATAGAGATGGTGCATTACAGTAGGATGCACACTGACTTACAGATAGAGTTACAGTGAGTTCATACACTGAAGAAAAACAAATGGAAAATATATGGGTTTTATTGACCACCACCAAGGTCTATTCACACACTTTACCAGATAATTTCTGTACACAAAATTGTAGAATAAATGAAGAGAAACTACCACCCCAAAAAATATTAGCAGACCAGTGTCTCTGTTGCTAGCAAGTTGTAACGGTGGGACATGTATTGATGGCGTGTCCATAATATAGAGGAGAAAGACAGTTTTTTTTTTTTGGAGCGGGTGTACAGGTGTACATGAGTGTAAATGGATCTTTTTTTATGGAAATTCATCAGAGGATGTGTATTTTGATTTTTCATTACAATTCTCAAGATCACCGGCACTGATACACCGCATTTGAATTTCCTACATTAAAACTTTATTTATCTATTCATTCATTTTTGAGAATTTAGTCGGAATAGTTCCACGATTCATACTCCTGTTCAATTGATGGCAGTAACGCGCCTCAAAGTTGTTCGCCAACCGCCTGAAAAACCTCAGAAGAAAAACACCTTTTAAAAAAAGACGAAGAAGAAGACTAGTGGCGAGCATCCAGGGTAATCGATTGTGCTCATACGACACTACTAGGGGGGAAGCTGTCTTTCTGTTCGTTTATCTGCTTGGTTAATTTAACCTTACCCAACTTTACCCATCTCACAACAGTCAAATGAGCCGCACAGAAAAGGACTATAGTTGATATAACCGTATAACAGAAATGGCAGAAAATGAAATAGACTACAACATTGTATTTCCAGATGCAGTGACATCGGGTGAGCGTGTTAAATTTCAATGTAAGCTAGGTCGTTTGCTAAAGGCGTTTAGCCGAGCTGATATCACTTTGCTAGCTAACGTTGCTGGGTCACGTAGCCGTCAGGTTAGCTATGCTAGACAGTTCATACTCCACGCACACTAGGCACGACTGCATTGATAACACATTAGCTTGCAGGCTAGAATTGCTTCCTGTTTGTGAACCGTTTTGTGTGGGGGTGTGTGTGTGCATGCGTGCGTGCGCGTTTTCAGAGACTCACTGGCGGGGGACAAAGGAGCCAGTTGTCATCCTCCTGGGTTGGGCTGGCAGCAAAGACAAACACCTCTCCAAATACAGCTCCATCTACAACGAACAGGTCAAAACCAAACAAGGAAATCATCTTATAGCAACATTTGTCTCAAATACATTTGTTATAACATCTTAAACATTTAACATTTGAAATAGCTTGGATTACTTACTGTTTTTCTTTTTTCCTCTCAAACCAACGAAGGGGTGTGTTACGATACGCTACACGGCCCCATTGAAGACAGTCTTCATATCAGAGACTTTTGGCTACAAAGAGCTGAGTAGCATAGCCCTCAAGCTGGTGGAACTCTTGTATGATTACGAAGTGGAGAACAGCCCTATATTCTTTCATATATTCAGTAATGGAGGATTCATGCTGTACCGTTACATTGTAGAGCTTTTGCAGAGTGACAAACAGTTCAACTCTCTGCATGTGATTGGAGCAGTAGTGGACAGTGCTCCTGGTAGTGGAAATGTTCGCGGGGCCCTGCGGGCACTGACAACTGTCCTGGGGCCAAACATTAACTGGGTTCTGAGATTCATTCTGCTAGCCCTTTTTGCAGTGACTGTTTTCCTTCTGCGAGTGGTGATGTACCCTGTGACAAAATACATCCATAAAAACCACTATGACACCCTGCGGGAGAAACCGGCCACCTGGCCCCAGCTCTACCTCTACTCCAGAGCTGACCAGGTAATCAGGTACATGGATATAGAGCTTATGGTGGAGACCTTAAAACAGAAAGGGGTCCCTGTGGATAGTTTTGACTTTGAGTCAACCAGCCACGTCAGCCATTTCCGAGATTTTCCAGAGCAGTACACTCAGAGGTGTCGCAGTTTTCTGGTTGCCTGCGTGAAGGACTTACATGGTACTGAGACCAAAAAGAGGCACCCTGTTCACAAACTGTGAAACCATTGAAATGGGTAAATTTAGGACACACAATTGCAAGATAATGACAAAATTTAGCCACATTCAAGCAGCTCTGTTCAAATTTAAACAATTGGGTTAAAAAAAAAAGAATTGCGTATTTTGATCATAGGTCGACAAAGTATGGCGAAGGTCTGAACCAGACCTTTGCAGTGCAAAATTGCCTACAAAGGGAACTTTGCACTGCATTAAGGGAAGGTCTTGGCAGTGTTTTAGTGACCTAAAGCAACTTAAGGGTCTGTTTCGAATATGTGCCCTTGTCCTATATTCATTAACAAATTTGTAGCTCTCTTTATAAGGCTTAATCCAAGTCTTTAAAATAAAAACAGACCCATGATGCACTGCATCTTTGTTGCTGTAAAAATGTGAGGCAAAAGGTATAACCTTACCTATGGATATCCAGCCATCCATTTTCCAAGCTGCGTATCCTAAATAGGGTTGCAGGGTGCTGGAGCCCATCCCAGTGCTCATTGGGCAGAAGGCAGGGAAACACCCTTGGCATGTCGCCAGTCCATCGCAGACCTATTTATGTATTTGCAAAACTAATATAAAACATTGTAAGAACAATACTTTAGTTGTACACTGGAGTTGTTAGATTATACAAATTGAGCTAATATAGATTTGACAATTGCTGTGAAATGTGATTGAATGTAAGCTAGTTGTTAATCTAAAACTGATGGCGCTGGGTACAGAAAACAAAACAGGTGTGTTTCTGATAAAGGGATCTCAAATTTGTATAGTGTAACTTTTTTAATAAAATAAGTGCAATCTTATTCTAATAATAGTAAACCAATGTCATGCACATGTTATTGAATAAATTGTTTAATAGGATTTATTTCAAGATGTGAAACGGTTGTGAAAAATTATTGCCTCATGAGCACTAGCAGTTTAAGTTTTGGACCTTTTGGCTAAAGACTGGTTAACAATACCCAGCCCTTTCATGGAATAGGCAATTAATTTAATTTGAGGATAAATGTAAATGACAATGAATGTACATGTCCTGATCAAACTAATGTGTTCTTTTTAAATAATGTGCCTTCAATAAATGTGAATAACCATAAACTAACACGTCAGCTACTCTTTACTTGGTTTGGATGCACATGATATTAAACCGATTTTGTTTTTTACATAAAGGAAAAATCCCAAATCATTGTTTTCTCGTGCTCTTTTATGTAGATATTTTTCTTTGGAGCGTCAACTTTTGCGCAGATAAGTTACATAGATCCTCTATACATCAATTGATTCTTTGACCTCTGCAGTTAGGCTGTGAAAGTTGTCTTATCTATTTTTGCCACATTTTAGTACTTTATTGCTTAAATTCCAGACAAAAACTGATTGCACACCCATTGGCCTGGTATGAACAGTATATACTGTAGTCAATCAATTTGAAAAAAAATACAGTATTTATGCATGTGCATATACTTTTTCATTGCTCATGAAACATGTTTGCACGTTTGGCTCTGGGTTTGCCTTCTCTCATGTTTAAAGCAACATTTATTTACATACATACAAAAAAGCTTAACAGAGAGAGTGAAATTGCCAAAGCTACCATTGGGATTACACAGTTACTGCTGAGTGAGAAGGGGAATCCTCAGCCTATAGCCACAATTAACAAGCAAAATAAACCAAGCAGACAAGCAGATCTCCAGGAAACCACCAGTACAGATGTCACCATTTCCAACCAATTCAGCTGGGACTTTGGCTAATGTTCACATCCTTTTCCCTTCTGCAGATGATTTATTCTCAACTTAATTTGGGCATTAAAAGTCAAGCCCGCAATGAACACGAGGAAGCTGAAAAGCCAGTTTTGCTTGACTCAGTGTGGCCTCCATTCCTCCTTCCATTCCCAACATTGGTCAAGATGAGGTGCCTGTGTCATCCTATACTTACAGGAAAAAAGAAGATGGGGGGGGGCATCCTTTCTGTCTATCCTCCCGTCCTCAGACATCAGGGCTTGTTTGAATAACGTGGTTGTGAATTGGTCCGGCAGGGATGGTTATCAAATGTGTGTGACTGTCAGGTTTGACATTTGGAGGAACGAGTGGCTGGCATTTGTCTGGGCGTCAGGCTTGGCCTTGGCACTTCATGTGTCATGTTGAGATGCTCGGAGGACACGGAGACGGAGGATAAGTTTACGTAGCGGCACAGACAGATGAACATCGCTTACTGGAGTGCACGTGAGACTGCTGGTGGGTTCCTGCACTGGTTCATGTGGCTGATAACACACGGCTCCTGGCGGCTGCAGAGCTACTCCAAATCAATTCTATAAAGATGGTGGCATCATATCTGGCCTGGATCTGTCTTTTGAGAACTACATCAGGACATCTCATTATCGCCTCAGAAATATCTCCAAGATAAGCGCTTTCTGCTTGATTTTTCAACTCTGACAAGGGGACCCACAGCCTAATTCAATTCAAAAATGAAATACACCATGGTCATACACTGTATGGATGTTAATCTGTGGTGGAACAACAACAAAGTTTAGCAGCCACAATATCTCCATGAGCCAGAAAACACCAGTCTGTCCTGTCTCTTATATTGGGGCTTTTATGGAGGGAACCTTAGACAAAAAGCTCAAATTTACTATTTTACAAATATTGGAGATTGATTGATGAAATATTGGAAATACTGAAATATTGCACGCAAGGCCAGATGAGGGTGACAGTATGCGTCTCTTGCCCATGTACTGATCTGATCTATTGTCTCTGACCTACTGATGATTGCCACTTGTCTGTGTGTGGTCAATTTCAATTTTATTTGTATAGCCCAATATCACAAATTACACATTTGCCTCAGTGGGCTTAACAGCAACACAACATCCTGTCCTTAGACCCTCTCATCGGATAAGGAACAATTCCCTAATGGTCTGGGTAGATTGTAAAACTGAATTGCCCTTATGGGATTAAAAAAAAAAAGAAAGTTGTCTGACTCTGAATCCGGTGGGATTACAAAAGATTAATATTAAGAGGGAAAAAGAATAGATAGATATATTTTTTTATTGTCCTACTTGAGGATTTTTATTGCCACAGCCTGCACATGAAAATGCAAGTTCATCACAACAGAGTACAAATTGACCCTCATACATGTAGTCCATGGGCCAGATGATATTTCGGTACACTCAAGGTGGCAAAACTTACTTATAATTTTTGAAAGGATCCATGTCTGTAGATGATATTTTGGTATGATAACCATTCCTGAGTGGCAGCTGTATCACAGTTATCAGCTCATGAAGTTAACCACCCGCTAAACTAAATTGCATTTTAGACGCTGGTGCATATCCTGGTTTAGCCTCATGGTCAGGACATTTTTCAATGTTCTATAATATTGTCTTTGGTATCATTTTAAAGGGGACCTTCTTAGCTTTCATTCAAGCCCTGTTGTGGATATTTTTCACAAATATAGAGGTCACTTGAGCTCTTCAACCCGTCAATAACACACATCTCTCTGCAATGTTCGCCTAAACTATATACTTTCTTTTAGCCCTGTGGCATCTAGGAATATCAGGGACACAAAACACAAACACTGGAATACTCACAGGACTGTAAAGATTCAGGAAATGTATAATATACCCATACTATTTCATTGTGTGAGGTGATTGTGAGCCTTAAATGAGAACTAGACCAAAGCCAGTTAGGTCACAAACTGGTCTCTATACATTTGTTTAAATACACAATCAAAATACATGATAAAAAGGAATACCAAAGTGAGGCAATGAACTATTTTAATATTTTAAACAACATTGACATTTACATATACTTAGTCAATGATACATGTAATCCCATATCATTAGTGGGTATATGTAATGGTAATGGGTAGGGTAATGGGTATATGTGAATATGGTTACATTATTGTTATCAAGCTCTGGGTAACCAAGTCCAGAATCAACATCCTGTGCATCAATAGACTGCTACCACAGTAATACCATCAGAATCATCACACTGTCATTCATCAAACTGCTCGTTTCTCTCATCATCTGACTCCCCAAGTTCAAAGTCCAGTTCTGGACCATCCTGCTGTTTTTGGTTACTGCAGGTCTGTAACCTGCACATGTCTGTGCATGGAAGTCCATTTGACAGGCACATGCAGCTTGGCATTTTGCATGAATGCACACACTTGCATGTTAGCATTTCCAAGACCACATCTGGTGCAGGTGGGGAGCGCATCCAGTAAATGGCCAGCTTGCCTTCATCGTCTGTCCATCCATACTCAGTAGGGCTTGGCACCACAGGGTTAGCCTGCAGACAGCACTTCCATATTGCTGCCTGATAGTTGGCTCGTTGAACATGCATAAAGAGACAGTCTCTACATGGTGGCAGCTGGCTGGACTCAACCTCTCCCCTTTTGGTGCAGAAGAGCTGGTAACGCAGTTTGTTCACCTCAGCAGTGCTGCTATTAGCAACATACATCCGACAGGTGAACTGCTCAATTTTCTGGAACAGCTCATCACTCACATTCCATGTCTGTCCCAGTTGACTAAAAGTCTCTTGGCAGGAAGTGTGCTTTCTCACTATCTTCAGGGCATTCAGCTTCCCTCGACCAGCGAATGCACTAACAGTGTCGCAGCCTGTGAAGGCATGTAAGCCAATTAGGCTGTCACAGATGCTGTCTCCAAGTGAACTTGCCAATTTGGTGATGTCGACAAACCGTGTGCGGTTCTGAGTCCCACACTTCTGGTAGATGGGACAGGTGATGTCCTTCTGGAAGCCAAGACAAAGCACCATGACATCAGTGTCCTCAGCTGTGATGATAACTGACTTTGAGCCCGCATTTGCTGCATGCAATGCATGCAGGAGCAGACGGGTGTCAGCTTCTTCATGTGTGGAGTGCAGTTCTGCTGCTTCCTCACACCCATCTTCTGTCAACTTGTAGCAGGTTTCCTCACAGGTCATGTACAACACCTTGCCATGCAGCATAGCTCTGTATCGTGGGAGTTTCCACTCTTCCACCAGAAACTTGATGAGACTGGTCTTGTTGGAGGAACTGCACAGAAATTTTCTCCACTGCTGGACGTGGTGTCCCCCTGCAAGATTCTTGTACTGGAGAGTGATGTCTCCACCCCGGTTCAGTCGTTCAGCATCTTTGATCGAAGTCTGGTGATAGACATCAAAAACAACATCAATCCTCCCACTCTGTGCTCCCTCATGGAGGACCTGGGTCAAGGCTGACTCTGCCACCTGTGCAAAGGTTTTGTTGTTGCCATTCATTTTTTGGACCAGGCTCATCCCATCAATGATGGAAGTAGATGGGATTGGGATGTCTTCTGCAGGAGATACATTCTTTTCAAGCTCTCTGGCAAGTGCAGCCTTGTTTGTTTTTCGTAAGGACCCATCAGCATTTGCCAGTGCCCATGGTAGTGGGCCCAATGGGTAGGCAAGGACATCCTTCAGATTCACCTTCCTGCTTTCAGCCACCAGGATCATGTGACTGAAAAGGTTTCTATCTGCCTTCAGAACCACATCCTGTGCTTTCTTTCCATGAGCTTGTTTTGTGCTGACATTGGAGAATGTTTTCAGACTTTGCTTGGTCATCTTGTCGTGGAATTTCACAGGTGGTGGGTCTGCATCTAACCTTGTTTGCTGGAATGCTTGGTAGGCCTCTTCTCCTTTCTCAAGAGCTCTCAAGAGATCTATGGTCACATCAGGTGGAGCCATGTTGCCAGTGGAGAGGCTAACCAAATCAATCTCATCAGGGGACATAGGATTGAGCCAGTTATTCTCCATAAGGTCCATGAGAGACTGGACATCTGCTTCATCTCTCTTGATCCTTGGACTCTGTAGATCTGGATGAGACCATTTGCACCTGCCTTGACCTGTCAGGTCTCTCAGCTGTCTGAGGTACATGCTTCTATACTCAGCTGTGAGATAATATTTGGTCACAGCTCCTGGCTTCAAGCTGAATCCCTTTGTCCCTCCAGCTGTTTGGGTGTCTTTGTTCACCGTTTCTTCTATAGCTTGGTCAACAGGGATTCGGCCAAAGGGATTGGTGGAGCCCAGTTGGACTGAGAAGCCTCCTTCCATGAATTCTGTGTACACATCTGGGTGTGTGATTGTCAGCTCAGACATCTGGGCGTAGTAGTAGGGGAGGTAGCGTGCATAATTCATCCTGTCATAAGCAAAGCACCATGGGATCATTGCTCGAATGCTAGCCAAGTGTAGCATCCAGTCTCCCTCTCTGGATGCTCGGGTGAGCCCCAACAAGATTTCAACCATGTCCAAATAGGACATCCAGAAGTTCGAGAGGCTGCCGTTTCCACCTCTAAGGAACTCACGGTAGACTTCAAATAGATCCATGATGCGTGTACAAGAGCTGTTCTCGAGGACCTCCTTCAAAGCATGTTGTGAGACTTCTTTCCCAAGGCTGTCAATGGTCTTCAGTGTCTCATTCAGGTGAACCATGTCATTCCTGTGAGTTTCTTCCAACCAGGACAGGAAACCATTCAAGGTCAGTCGCATGAGAGCCTCATACAGGAGCTTGTGTAGTCGCACTGCCCTGTTGTACTTGCGGCCATCCATAACACCAGCAATTGAGCCTTCTGCAATCATGCCAGACTCAATGCAGAGGTCTTTGAGTCCAGCATCTTGGAAACGCTTTCCTATTATTGCCAGCAGTGTGCAGATGGTGTGGAATACCCCAAGCCTAACGATGATATCATGGAACTTGTCATGGTGTTTCCATGTGATCTCGACAGCCTTCGCATACAGGGCTTGGTCAAAGACACAGACAATCTTCCTCAGGCCTAAGCACTGCATGATGCTCAGTGACTGGTTAAGCACCTCGTTGACAGTAGACATTTGTGTCGCTGGAGCATTGATGGTAGGCAGATAGCCTATATTGTCGGGGATGACCGTCATCTCTCCTCGAGTCAGGATGTTGAAGCCTGTCCAGCTGCTGACTGACTGTTCTTCTTGTTGTGACATGCGTGCTAGGACCCAAAGAAGGTTTTTCTCTCTGGCAAGCTTAGTATTGGCTGCAGTATCGGCATCTGACTTTTTGCTTTGTGGTGGCCCTTCCCGTTGTCCAGCATTGTAAGTTGGTAACATTGGTGGGGGTCCATCAATGCTTCTCTTCTTTGTTTTGGGAACAGTGGGCATGGGTTGGACAGGAAGTGGGTTGACTGGCTTTGCTTGCACAGCAATCCCATTGACTCTGTGAGATGTTCCCTCACCACTGACAGTTTCTTCAAGACGGTCGATATTGTCCCAGGCTAAAGTTGGGAATATCCCAGGATGGATGTTAGCTGGAAGGGCAATGCCACTCCCTGATGATGAGAGTTTCTGGAGACACAGGGCAGTGTTGATCTCTTCCATCTGTGAATAGGACACACTGTGACCAAGTCGGTTGAGGATGTTTATCAACTCTACATTTCCTGTCAACGATTTGACACTGAATGGCAGAACAATGTGCTTGGAAGGCTTGGTATTACCACATGTCACTGCATATACTATGTCATGGCCAAATGACTGCAGAAGGCACTGCACTCTCTGGGATGCATGATCAGGATCATTTGAGCCTGTGAGTAGAGAGTACAGGAAGATAATGAGCGACTCTGGAATGGTAGGACATTCTGCTTCTGGTTTGACTTCAGGCGGCCAGGTTTGAGGAACATCTTGACTTTTAATGTCTGCTCTCAATTTGATGGCTGCTTTGGCTATAACATCTTGTGCACTGACACTTTTCAGGGTCTGCAGCTCCCTTTTGAGAGACTGATTTTCTTTGGCAAGTTCCCTCATGGACAAGTTATCGGGATAGAGGAGGAATTTTCCTTTCTCATCAGGGAATATCTGCAAGGCTCCAGCAAACTCACTCTCCAGGTTTCGCCTTATGTGCTTCTTGGTTGATTCCTTGACTTGGGCAATGCCTTGGGAGTTCATTGAAGCTACCAGTCTAGAAGAGAGATCAGTCATTGCCAAAAAGCTCCATCCTGATGAAGAGGAACAGCTCATTGTATGCCTTATTCACAGCAGCTTCATACTGGGCTGCAGCATCATCATCTTCATTGCTGGCAACCTCTCCTTTGGAAACCTCTTCTTTGGTGTAAAGTCTATAGCATGACCTGTGGTAGTGCTCTTCAGCTGCTACAAGGTCTCTACTCACAATGGCAAGGATTCTGCTGTCCCTTTTCTTTGTGGCTGCACTCCTGATCTTTGCATCAGCTCACAGTTCTCGACACTGCACCAGTACTTCTCTCGTATTCTGTCTCTTGGAATATTTGCTGTTTTTCTGACAAAATATGCACTCTGCATCATAAGTCCTAGATGTACTTGGAGCATGTCGAGCTACTCTCTTAGATTGTTTCTCTTCAGCAGAGACACAACTTTTCTTTTCTTTTGCAAGGAGGCCATCAAGAATTTGCTTCATAGTGAAGATACTGCGACACTTTCTGTGGTAGTAGATTGCTGGAATCTGTCCCTCAGGAATGTGTTTTGCCAGTTTCTAAACTGGTGCATGATTTCGTATCTGAGCTGCCCTGAGCAGAGTTCTCCATGAGTCGACACTTTGTAGTGAAACCAGCTTATCTGTATCATCAGAACAGTGGATAATGCACTCCACCCGTGGGCGCTTTGGTATTGGGTAAAAACTTGCTTGTTCACCAGTGGCCATATTCAGTCAGTTTTCACCTGCCATATACAAACAAATACATGTAACTTAGGTGTATGAACACTACTAAAACAAAGTTTACTTTGCTTCACCAGCGTCATATTACCATTATTTATCTTACATAGCCACAAATAGATCCATTACCTAGTTGCTATGCAACAGCTGTATTTTGTCCACATGAGGCCGCTAAAATCAACACAAGATGAAAGTTCCTCGTAGCCACTTTAACTAATCATATTAACATATACATTAAAAGAACATGCTAACATTATGGGAAATTAGCTTACAATCTTCTCCAGAGTGAGACAAGAAGATAGATACCAGTTTCCTCTATATGTGTTTAGTAGAAAGCTATCTGGCTGCACGTTAACCTAGCTTAGCACAATGAATGGAAGTACACAGTACTGGTTATCCTTGGTTGTTGGCCAACTAAGAACTGTCCCAGAGTTTAAGCTAGGCTAATCAGTACCAGGGGTGTTGAAATGCTATATTTGTAATAATTTGGGCAAATACACAATCGTGAGAGGCACAGAAACAGGTTTCCTGAAAGAAAAATGAAATAGCTGCTCATTTGGAAAGGTTATCATGTATTATTTTACTTCTGTTAGTGTACCAAATAAAATGGCACCAGTGAAGTTGTGTCACATTGGGTGATATCGATATCTGGTCTGACCCATGGACTAACTGGCTTTGGTCTAGTTAGTTTCTTAGTAATAATGCCCTTCTAATTTAAGGCTCACAATCACCTCACACAATGAAATAGTATGGGTATATTATACATTTCCTGAATCTTTACAGTCATGTGAGTATTCCAGTTTTTGTGTTTTGTGTCCCTGATATTCCTAGATGCCACAGGGCTAAAAGAAAGTATATAGTTTAGGCGAACATTGCAGAAAGATGTGTGTTATTGACGGGTTGAAGAGCTCAAGTGACCTCTATATTTGTGAGAAATATCCACAACAGGGCTTGAATGAAAGCTAAGAAGGTCCCCTTTAAAATGATACCAAAGACAATATTATAGAACATTGAAAAATGTCCTGACCATGAGGCTAAACCAGGATATGCACCAGCGTCTAAAATGCAATTTACTTTAGGGGGTGGTTAACTTCATGAGCTGATAACTGTGATACAGCTGCCACTCAGGAATGGTTATCATACCAAAATATCATCTACAGACATGGATCCTTTCAAAAATTATACGTAAGTTTTGCCACCTTGAGTGTACCGAAATAGGAAATTTTGGGCTCTGGCCCATGGACTAATGGACGGATTGGCCATCGGGAACACCAGGATCCCGGTAGGCCGCTTGAGCAGCACGTCATACAAACCGAGCGAGAGAGATGCGTCGTCGTTGGCCCACTTCGATTACGCACCAGCTCACGTCCTCAACACACCCACTACCACTTATGGCACTCATGATGATGATAGGTCCGATTTTTTGAGTGGCAGTGCGTTTCGCAAATGCCAGCTCGTGTACAGCCCGTGCGCGCAGCGAACGGAGGAGGAGCTGAAGCCTGCTTTCCGCTAGCTAGCTAGCTAGCTGCCTTTGATGTAGGTTAAGATAAAAAAATAATAATGGCGGAACAAAGCGGTTTGCTTAAGTTTGTCACGAAAAGACGTCGTGGGGAGCAGGAGGAAGAGAATTCAGCTCAAATTCAGTCATTCTCAACCCAGACACCTCCTGCGCCAGTTTGTAAGTGCCAACTAGGCCGGGGGAGAGCCATGTGGGTGCAGGTTTTCATTCCAGCCGGACTCCACACCAGGCGATTTCACTGATTAGCAGCCCTTCAGCCAAAGAGGAAGAATGAATCAGTGAAGAATGTATCAGTGAAATCACCTGGGGCCTCATGTATTAACCCTTATTGTGGGCAAATGGGATTTCTTTTTAGCCCAGAAGTTTGTCTCAGACACCAGAGTAGAACATGGGGTAACCCCTGAATGTAGACGCCGATTGGCTAACACCCATGTCTTTGCAGGCCTGGGTCACTGGGTGATTGTTCGTTGCAAGAGGTAGACGATAGACGTTAGGAGGAAGAAGGAATTACAAACAACCATCACGCGTCAGACAATTTTGAGGTCTAAAAAATTCCATCGGTGTGTACGTACAAATTTGCCCATAATAACGATTGATACACGAGGCCCCTGGTGTGGAGTCCGGCTGGAATGAAAACCTGCATACACATGGCTCTCCGTGGCACATGGTTAGCCACCTCTGAAGTAGGCCTCTCCCCGTCAGCAGCTGTACCGTTGAAAGTCTCCAGCTGTCAGTCGGATAAAGACTGGTATCAGGGCCTCAGTGATGACATACTACAGACTGAACTCGTTGTCCCTGCTCTCCTAGGAAAGAACTGGCTGAATCGTTGGACTATAACGAAATAATTCCAGTGTTCAACACCAAACCCCGTCGTCTCCTCTTGTCATCATCAAAAGTAAGCTCATGTACAATGTCGGGACTGTAGTAGCCTCTTGCCTGTTACAATATTATTGTTTGTTGGGTGTACAATTGAATTGTGTGTGTGTGTGTGTGGTTTATGTGGCCGCAGTGCCAGGGTACATTCAAGGGTCATCTTTAATATTACTGAGCATGTTGGTGTCGGTGTACCTCTATCCATAAGCTTAATTAATGATGTTGTTGCGTCTGTCAGCTCTGTGTGTGTGTGTGTGTGTGAAGGTGTGTGTGTGTGTGTACATACACACAGGGTGTTGTGATGCGTCTAGTGCAGCAGTGTGTAGTTGGAGGGAAGGTGCATGTGTTCTTCCAACCCGCTTGTGTCCTTCCTGCCCTTAGCTTGCTGCCGCTGGCTAGCCTTTGTGGCGAATAGGGAAGCATCCTAGTGTGTAAGCCATCCCTTGCCAGTACATAGCCTCTCCTTCACCAAGACTCCTGCCAGGCCTCCCCGTGGCCACACATGGTAACTGGGGTCTTGCGGCCCCAGGCTAACTTGGCAGGGGATCTCGAAGCATTAGTGGGCCCCAGAGATGTGGTGTGCAGGCCCACCCTGGTGGACACGCCCTGGCACCTATCAACCACTGCCCCGCTGCCTTGTGGGTGAGTCTGGAAGACATAAGGCTAAGGGAGCTTACCCCAACAGAAAAGCAAGCTGTGGCGGCACGCTTCGAGGCGGTTTCCGAAAAACTGGATTTCCGGCAGCCCCCTGCAGTTGTGTGGAGGTGCTGGTCATCTAGGGATCCCCCTTGCCATCGGAACCATCTCCTCTACAATCAAGTCATGTGGCGTTGGGAGAAGCGCACCCCCCATGCCACTTTAAAAACCATCTCTGCGCAGGTATCTTCTGCTATCTGAGTCCTCAAAGGACCCACAAATAGAAGAAGATGGTCATCATCGGGCACGATGGACAACCAGCGAGCAAGCAAGTGTGTGTGAATATGTGGCTGCCATGCCAGGCTATCCGATGCTGTTAATGTTCATCTTGGTGCCTGTAACATTATCTCTGATGATGTATGAGGCTTGTACTGTGGTGCATTCAGGCAAGTATAGTTGTAATGGCCTATTTTGGTTAACGTGCATTTCGGAACCTGACAGGCACCTGATTTTCTCTGTGTCCACCCACATTGTGATTTCTGCCTATGCTACAGGTGTGTGCATGTTTTTGTTACCTTTTGGAGATCTTTTCTGGTATGAACACTAACCTTGTTGGGACCAGTAGTCCTCATGGACATCAAAATCTGGTCCTAGTGGGGCAAAACGTCATTGCTGATGTCCTGGTTAAGGTTAGGGGTAAGGTTGTGAACTGAGGTTAGGTTAAGGTTGGGGTTAGGCATGAACTGGTTATGGTTTGGGTTAGGTTGTCCACAATGAATGGTAGTCAATGCAATGTCCTAATAAGGATAGCTGCGAAACTTTGTGTGTGTGTGTGGCCTGCTGGTGACCAACCTTTCACTTGCTCTTAAAATGGCTCTCTTAATGTTACAGTAGCCATCCATTATGCTTACAAGTGGTGGTAGTAAGGGGTGGTGTGTTTGCATGTGCGTCGATGGGGCAGGGGTGGTGGAATATCTGCAGGCTGGTTGTGGTGGGCCAGTCTGGGTAAAAAATTCCAGGGCCATTTTTCCATACCAGTCCATCCCTGCCCTCATAAATCCAATGTGTGTTTGTGTATATACCTAGTGTATACATGTGTCCCTCCATACAGATAGATATGGAAGGACAAGGAGGAAGTGAAAATGCACAGGTATGCCATGGATCAAAGTATGAAGAAGAGAACCAGTTGAATGTGTCTGTTTGACAATATTACATCACATTATGTGTGTAACGTATCACAATTCACCATGCTGAGTAGCCTACACTCAGTGTTGGGGAGTAACGGAATACATGTAACGGCGTTACGTATTTAGTATACAAAATATGAGTAACTGTATTCAAATAGGGTTACAATTTAAATTTATGGTATTCAGAATACAGTTACATTCTTGAAATTAATGGATTACTTAAATTGTTTTCCTTTGGTGCCATTCTTATTTTAAGAGGACTGCGGCACAAAATGCAGTGAAAGTGATACCTAAATGTTAGTTCAGCAGTAAATTCAGTAAAACAGTATGTTATAGTTTCATCTTTGTCTAAGGTTTTTCATTCTAACAGCTATGGAAATAAAGAAAAGGACATGGAAAAGTTCTTGTCTTTCTTTCTTTTTTCTTTTTTTACCAGATAAAAAAAATCATATATCTTTTGTGTTTACATACTCTTCTAGCCTTAATTAATATATATTTAAGGTGACTCAGATGCATTCAGCCAGTTGATACAATAGAAGAAACAGAATAGTCTACTCAAATAAGTAGTATTGTGTGAATGCTACATATACTGTTACACAAAATGTAAGAAAATATTAAAGTAATCCAAAGTACTTAGAATGCGTTACTCGCATTGAGTAATCTAACAGATTACGTTACAAATTATCTTTCATGACATGTATTCTGTAATCTGTAGCGGAATACATTTTAAAAGTAACCCTCCCAACACTGCAACACTGCCTGCTATCTATATAGTGTAAAGTGGGTAAGGGGAGTTGAGTGTTTGGACACTAATATATATTATATATATATGGTATACAACATGTGAAATCACATTAGCACAGGCTGAATGCAACATTGAACTGCAAAACAATCCCAAGAAGGCCTAAAAAAATAGAGAGAGAGAGAGAGAGAGAGAGAGAGAAGTAATGAGCAAACGTGTCTGTGAACACTATGACATACATGTGCATACAGTGAAACCAATATTCCGACAGAGGGCAACATTGACCCACTGTTCCCGCCACTCACTACCGCCAAGGCCCACACGGTGCAGCAGACCTGCTTCATGTTCAACTTCAGCAGTGGATATTTAGTTACAGGCTTTTCTAGTCTGGACATAACGATCGTGACTCCATCACATGTTGTTTTATTATCCTTCTCTATACCCGCATTGTTGTAGCCAGTGATAACACAGTAATGGTTTAGGGGGTTGTAGTGCACCTTGATTGGTTTGAGCCACATGTTATTCTTGTTGAACAATTTCTCTTATGAAAAAAGATCAAAGTGAGAAAGGAATGAAGCAGCATATTTTCTTTGAATTATTTTAACAGAGCGTAAGGTCCTTCCCGCTGATGTGTGTTGTGCAACTGAAGCAAGGAAAGAAAGAGCGGGGAATTGATAAAAAAAATAAATCTAACCATCATAACAGTCTTCCTGAAATGCAGTGAAAGAAGAAATTACCCCATGGAAGTTAATGAAGTCTCACAAGTTGATGAGGGGAAAATTGCAGTGAAGAGGGGTCAGCGCTTTCTCTTTAGCCTTTTCCTCTTCCAAGGAAAATGGCTGCGGTCAAGATCCATACTTTTAGAGGACGCAGAGCACTCCAACAGAGAGAGAGAGAGAGAGAGAGAGAGAGAGAGAGAGAGAGAGAGAGAGAGAGAGAGAGAGAGAGAGAGAGAGAGAGAGAGAGAGAGAGAGAGAGAGAGAGAGAGAGAGAGAGAGAGAGAGAGAGAGAGAGAGAGAGAGAGAGAGAGAGCGCATGTGTATGTTGGTGTGTGTGTGGGAGAGAGAGATATAGAGACATGGGGGGGGGCATCAAGATTAATGGTATTAAGTGGTAGCACTTGGCAAAACGGTAACACATCCTCTATGTTCTCTTTGCCAAGCTGATAGTTTCATAGACCTTGGCTCTACACATTGACTTTTAGCCGTGATTTACACCATTCAAATCATCCATCTTGCTTTTTATTATTGCACGTTGCCGGGTAAAACCTTTAAGCGTCTTGAGCCGATTGGATGAAATTAGTACTGGTTGATGCTTCTCATATAGGAACGTTCTATAAACACCTTGAAAGATGTGGATGATTATTTCTCATGCACCTTCATGAGCAAGTTATCATGCCTGGTATTGCAACCTTGCATTTGAGACGCTTAACCGAGCTTTCCTTCAACAATGCATACGTGCCCTGCAAAGGTTTGACTGTCGGCCTTGGTTTAATGTCTGCAGATGGTAGGAAATGTGTGTATTACTGTACATATTGACATTTTGGATGCTTGCTTGTGGACCTCCTCTCTAGATCACTGGAAGGGGATATACAACATGTTATCAGGCAGGAACACGCACTCACTATCAGACTTGATCTAACGGCCCATCTCTGTGCCTCTCTCTGGTGATTTTGCGGAGATTTTGTATAAAGTTTGACATTTCAATTTTAAGCCAAACATAGTAAGATATTCTGCCATGATAACATGTATTAAACTATTTCATTGCACCGTGTGCAAAAGAAAAAAATGGCATGCTGTTTGTCATAATGTCGTGTTAATGTGCTTTTCAAAGTGATGAATGGGAGCTAATTTCTGTTCCTGCAGGTGCTTCTGTCATGTTTAGTTGCTTTTTTTTTTGGAAAGATTTGAGAAAATAATATCTGAAAACGACGTGTGTTGCTGCAGTATATTCTTTTAGTGTGGTGTATTAAACTGCGAGGCATTCCTGAGAAATTAGTAGATGCGGTGGTATATGGACATGACTGTATATTGTCTTGTCTTTGTCTTCTGCTTCCAGTGTGGGAAGATGGCAGCGCGAACTTATGTTTGTGGCGGCCTCGCCCAGTAACTGAGTAACCGTCCACGCAGTGTCTGTGTCCACGTCTGCATCTAAGTTTGTCTTCGTTTGGGGTCTGGGAGAGCTGGTTCTGGATCGGCTGGGAGAGCCTGGTCTGCTGCGTCCTGTGGGCCCAGGGACCACGGCCCTGACTGGAGCTGTGCACAAAAAGGAAACACCGAGGGCGGTCTAACAGGACAGGCTAAGCTAACTGCTAGCCCATGCAGACCGGCAGTTCCGATAACAGCGAGGGCGGTCTGGCGGCGGCATCGCCTAGCGTTGACTGTGTTTTTGGTGTCGTTGTGTGGAGTGCGGGGAGGTGTGTCGAAGGTGTCTGGCTGGGAGAGCTGGCTTGGATCGGCCGGGGGAGTCTTGTCTGCTGTGTCCTGTGGGCCCAGGGACCACAGCCCCTGCCTGGAGCTGCAGTCTGACAAGACACGGAAGCGGGGCAGGCTAAGCTAACTGCTAGCCCATTGGATATGTTGGATATATGTATTTTCGTAGTTTTTTTTTTTGTAGTTTGGATATATATGTTCTTGTAGTTTGGATATATGTGTTCTTGTAGTTTGGATATGTGTTTTTGTCTTTGTGCTGCACCGCTATGGGCTGGGGGAAATGATATTTTGTTTCATTTCATGTACACAAGTGCATGAAATGAAACGACAAATAAATGTTCCCGATGTGTCTTGTAATATTGTAATGCGGCTGGTGAAAGATGTCAGACAGACGGATAGATGAAGAAGAACATAGAATTATTGCGCTGATTACGTTTCGAACCCCAACGCTCGCCTAAACATTTTCTCTGAAGCCTCATTTCATCTTAAATGATCACCACCTACGGCTTACAGGCCAAGGTGGTCTCGCATACAGAAGATTAAAATGTCCTACTCCTGAATCACCTTGGTTTTTCTGCTTTCCATTTCACCTCGACATCGCTCATCACACTGTACGGCGCCTCCGTTCCCATTCCTTCCATCTTCGCCTCTCTGTCGCATTCTCCTTCACACCGCAGTGTCATGCTGTCTTTTACAGGCGACACACACTGCGTGGAGACCTCGCCGGTCCCCTTCACTGCGGCCGCCAGGGGCCCAGACTTATGATCAAGTTGAGCAGGGGAGCCAGCAAGAAGTCACTCGAGTCCTCTCTCTTCCCCTAATGAGCAAAGTGTCCCATGGAAGCCATGTCAAAGACAGCATGAGGGCACCACACACACACACACACACACACACACACACACACACACACACACACACACACACACACACACACACACACAGGGGCATGCAAGAATACACACCCTCAATGGGATGAGATCCAGAGGATCAGGACCAAAGTCCTGTCTGCCTTTGGGTAACTTTAAAAGGTTTCCTGGTGTTTTGGATTTAAGTATGAAGAGGGTACTGAGAGAAGTGTGTGTGTGTGTGTGTGTGTGTGTGTGTGTGTGTGTGTGTATGTGTGTGTGTGTCTGATTCTGGGTGGGTATCAGCTTGTTGGACCAGACAGGGAGCAGTCATCAAAATACCCTCTTGTCTATCTCAGCCCCTCAGCCCTCTGCTTAAGACCGAAAGGAAAAGAGCGACAGAACGATAGAAAGGGGGAAAAGGACAGAGAAGGGAAGATGGATCGAGAGAGGGCAAAAAGAGATAGAACGAGGGAGAGAAGGAGGGGGACAGCTGTATAGCATAGAAGCCCCTCAGCATGAGTGCAGCCTCTCTCCCATTGCGCGATGCGGCAGGCAGCCTCTATCGGCCTGTTCAAAGCATGTGTGTGTGTGTGTGTGTGTGTGTGTGTGTGTGTGTGTGTGTGTGTGTGTGTGTGTGTGTGTGTGTGTGTGTGTTTTACAGATGTCCTTGAACAGAACCCCCTTGGCTCAGCGGATCCCTGCTGCCACTGGAAAACATTTGACAAGCAGCAGGCTCCTGTTAGAGTATTGTCAAATTAAAGGTGTGTGTGTGTGTGTGTATGTAGTATATATATGTGTGTGTGTGATGTGTATGTGCGCGTGTGTGTATATATATGTGTGTGTGTGTGTGTATGTATGTATATATATACACTCACCGGCCACTTTATTAGGCACACCTGTCCAACTGCTCGTTAACGCAAACTTCTAATCAGCCAATCACATGGCAGCAACTCAATGCATTTAGGCATGTAGACATGGTCAAGACGATCTGCTGCAGTTCAAACCGAGCATCAGAATGGGGAAGAAAGGTGATTTAAGTGACTTTGAACGTGGCATGGTTGTTGGTGGCAGACGGGCTGGTCTGAGTATTTCAGAAACTGCTGATCTACTGGGATTTTCACGCACAACCATCTCTAGGGTTTACAGAGAATGGTCCGAAAAAGAGGAAATATCCAGTGAGCGGCAGTTCTGTGGGCGAAAATGCCTTGTTGATGCCAGAGGTCAGAGGAGAATGGCTAGACTGGTTCGAGCTGATAGAAAGGCAACAGTAACTCAAATAACCACTCATTACAACCGAGGTATGCAGAAGAGCATCTCTGAACACACAACACGTCGAACCTTGAGGCAGATGGGCTACAGCAGCAGAAGACCACACCGGGTGCCACTCCTGTCAGCTAAGAACAGGAAACTGAGGCTACAATTCGCACAGGCTCACCAAAATTGGACAATAGAAGATTGGAAAAACGTTGCCTGGTCTGATGAGTCTCGATTTCTGCTGCGACATTCGGATGGTAGGGTCAGAATTTGGCGTCAACAACATGAAAGCATGGATCCATCCTGCCTTGTATCAACGGTTCAGGCTGGTGGTGGTGGTGTAATGGTGTGGGGGATATTTTCTTGGCACACTTTGGGCCCCTTAGTACCAATTGAGCATCGTGTCAACCCCACAGCCTACCTGAGTATTGTTGCTGACCATGTCCATCCCTTTATGACCACAGTATTCCCATCTTCTGATGGCTACTTCCAGCAGGATAACGCGCCATGTCATAAAGCTCGAATCATCTCAGACTGGTTTCTTGAACATGACAATGAGTTCACTGTACTCAAATGGCCTCCACAGTCACCAGATCTCAATCCAGTAGAGCACCTTTGGGATGTGGTGGACCGGGAGATTCGCATCATGGATGTGCAGCCGACAAATCTGCAGCAACTGCGTGATGCTATCATGTCAATATGGACCAAACTCTCTGAGGAATGTTTCCAGTACCTTGTTGAATCTATGCCACGAAGGATTAAGGCAGTTCTGAAGGCAAAAGGGGGTCCAACCCGGTACTAGCAAGGTGTACCTAATAAAGTGGCCAGTGAGTGTGTGTGTATATATATATATATATATATATATATATATCATTTTTTGGGGGGAACCGTCAATGGTGTTGATAAAAGTGCTCAACAAATAAGCGGAATATCAGTATAGATGTAGGCAAAAAATATGGATTTTATATATATGTGTGTGTGTGTGTGTATGTGCATGCATGCATGTTTGCATGTGTATGTATTTCAAAGACAGTCAGAACTAAATAAAATGTGTGTGTCAAACAGACAGGCCAAGTTCTGTGTGCGATGGCAGTGGTAGGCCTAGGGCTGCGTTGTGTGTCTATCTGGGTATTCATGAATGATTGTGTGTGTGTCAGTCAGAGAGAAGCTTGCATCCCTCATTTCTCCACATTTGCATATATTGGTACTTGCATTTGTCTTGTTTTTCAAATACTAACTCACATCGGTGTTCGGAAAGCATTCACCATTCATGTCCAAGTGAGTGAAATAAAGTAAAAATATAAAGACAAGGAAACACACACACACACACACACACACACAGAAACATGCACGCACACACTGCTTGACTGACCTCTCTCAAGTTGTTTTTGTTCTTCTGCAGATATTACAGTAGCACATAGGAAATAAAACTGCATGAGAATGAAAATATTTCTCATTTTGTTGCTTGTATGGAAAATAAATACAAATTCAAAGATTGCTCATATTTTCAGCTGGCCATTCAGACTCCCATTACAGAAAGTATCTTTTACTTAAACTTTGGAATGAGGTAAATCTTGTTTCTTTGTCACTGTTCTTGACACGTGCAATCCTGCAGCAACTGGTTTACTCTGCAGGACAAATACAGCCTGCAGAGTTACTCCCTGTATAGCTTTCTCTTTTTTTTTCTTTTCAGAAATGTAGACACGACACTTCAGCTTCTTCTTCGAGTTTGTCAATAAATGCATAAATACAAGTAATAGGGCAGAAAGGGAGTGGAAATGATGCAATAGCGGATGTAAAGGGAAAAATGACCTTGTTGCTGTTGAGACAGCCGTCACCTCTACAGACAACGTGAGTAGACAGACACTCTGTTATAAATACACAGGACCTTTAAGCCAGGCAGAACCCAAACCAGCACCCTAAATCATCTACGATAGCCTACTCTGTGTGTGTGTGGGTGTGTGTGTGGGTGAGAGAGAGAGAGAGTGTATGCATATATGGTGTGTGCACATTTATTACTCTTTGTTTGCACTTGTGCATCTTCTGTGTCTACATTACAGTAGATGTGTGTGTGTTTGACATTACCTCCATGAGTAAAATGTTATGATTTATGCAGTTGCTGGCAGACTAATATCTTTAGAAGTCTCTCTCTCTCTCTCTCTCTCTCTCTCTCTCTCTCTCTCTCTCTCTCTCTCTCTCTCTCTCTCTGTGTCTCTCTCTCTCTCTCTCTCTCTCTCTCTCTCTCTCTCTCTCTCTCTCTCTCTCTCTGTGTGTGTCTCTCTCGTTGCTGGCTAGCCGATTCATCTTAAAGAGTGATGAGGGGAGGTTGCTCTCTATGCAAAATACATTGAAGCTAAATGAGGAGTCTATTACTCAAATCTGGCCGATAATCCGTTAGCTAAAGACCTCCCGCCACTAACTAAGCACATTAAGATATGTCACGGATAACGCAGCAAAGATGATGAGAACAGCTTGCGCTTTCTCTCTCTCTCTCTCTCGCTCTCTCTCTAACAGATGACAACATTCATGCACACACATGTGTATGAACACTTTCTCAAGTGCATTGCATACAACCCTTCTCTCACCCTCACAGTCTGTGCAGGGACACACACACACACACCATCCGCCGAGACGCCACTTATCTACATATAGTACATGCTTGCCACCCCATTACATAAAATTAATTCTCTCCTCTCCACCCTCTCTATTGTGGTGTAAGTGTGTGTGGGCAACGGCTGTGCATGTTTGAGGGGAATGCACAGGGGACTCTTGAAGAGGCCGTGTTTGTATGAACACGGACAATTCATCATGGCTTGATTAACATACAAGATTTTATCCCCCTCTCATCTCTCACTCCCTCTCCCTCTCTCTCCTGCAGCTCTGCCGTGATAATTACAAATAATTCATTCCTACTGGTTAATTAACTGATATTCTTTGCACGCCGTCCTGAAAAACACCGGGAACATGTGGCGCAGTGTTTTAGTCCTAGCAAGCCGGCCTTATTGTTGCTGTGACATGAATGAAATGCCGCAGTTTCTGCTAGTAAATCACATAGAGGTGGGAGAGTCTCTTCAGATTCAAGATTAGTCGAGGTCGGTAGTTAGTAAAAAAAATAGTCCTTGAGGTCAGGGTTCGTGGGCAAATGATACAACCAAAGAAAAGAAGAATTACACCTTAGAAGAGGTTACCCTCTTCTATCACAACTGAGACCTCTTTCAAAAACACGAGAGTAGCAAAAAGTCAGACACTTAAATCTAAATTTCACTATGCTTTGTTTTGCAGGCAGTTTAAGCGCACAATGTGATTGTTTTCTACTTGGTCTGAAGACGAAACGGGTTCAGTAGAAACTAGTCTAGCAATCGGCTTTGAATAAAAAAAGAAGGACTAGTACACCTGTACAGAGCCATGGTTGATGTGCATTTGTGGTCATCATTATATTTTCTTCACTATTTTTTTAAGGTTAAATTTTTTATCTCATGCTATTAATTTATTGCGTGTTTTCTTCTTTTGTCATGACCTTCTTTTTGCATGTGCAATTTTACTAAATGTAAAGCATGCAACACTGCATTTTAATGTGCGAAATATGCTGTTTGATTGATTGATTGATTGATTGATTGATTGATTGTTTGATCTAGGCAAGTACAGTACAGTGTTTAATATTTAGTCCACGTGGTTAAATTATTGTTTTTACACGTGTATATCAATGAGTGTAGCACTTGGCTCTCCAGTAGTAGTACTATAATCACATTTAAACCCTGGCATAGGCAATACTCGGTAACTACCGGAGATACATACAGTATATCTGTGTTAGCTTAGCATCACTTTAAAGGCAAACGATAGATGCCATTATACACAGGTATCCCATTGCGTTCATTAGCGTAAATACACTGTTGACAATGTCGCACACCTGAAAGAATAAAGTAATTGATCCAAAGGTCAGCAAGTCTAGCTGTGCCTCTCTTTTCTTTCCATGCATTTGGCCAGACTGTGTGCTGCGGCTGCAGCATGTTAAATGGTGGACTGGAGAGAATTAGAGAACGGCCACACTGCTTCCCCTTGAAAATTAGGCACACCTCTCAGTTTCAACCAGGAATGAAAGCAAAAATTGATGATGCTTTTCAGTTCTGAAGAAAAGCCCTGACAAACCCAGTGGACTAAATGAAAAGGTATAAGGAAATTACAGTTATTTCAGATCAATGCTTCTTTCCCAGTGGGCCCTCTGGCTTGGAGATGACTCAAATTTTAATGAACAGAAAATTGTTGGCGAGAAAGCAATGTCAGATAGGTCTACACGATTGTTTAAAACCGAAATAAATGCGCACAAGCATCTTCTACTCATTTGGGCACCAAGGTGGCTTCAGTGCTGTTAGGGACAACATGAAACTGAAACAAAAGGACCACTCTTGTTGAGCAAGTCTTTAATTTTTATCAGCAATAGTCAAAAAATAATAGCGTTCAAATGTCAGTATGACAGACAACATGATTCTTGATTTGACTGGTCCTTAAAAACATGATTGCTCATGCAGATTTGAACAAAGACATATTTTAAACAACTGTGCATTCATGCGGAATTTCACAACAGCTTTGGCTCTTATTCACAGGTTATTAATGACCTAATTTACTCAGTTCTGTGCAACATCCATATACAATACCAGCTGTAAAGCACCCAGTGTGTTTGCTAAAATGCATTATGTTTCCTTTCAGTCTATTCTGAATTCATAATTTGGGCACAAGTGGGAAACTGCACTCGAAAGTAGGAAGTAGATGGCCAAGGTAAGCTGTCAGGGTCAGACGTCGGACATGCTGAGATCACTCCAGATCCTGAAGCTGGTTGACCTATATAGGGCCCGTCTTGTTTCCAATGACCATTTGTTACTAATTAATGGACTGGAGCCCATTTTCCTGCGCTGAGTGCAACATAAACCACATGCATTAAACATGACCATGTCTCATTCTGCCTGCCGGAGCCAGCAAGACAGACAGACTGACAGACAGACAGACAGACAGACGGACGGAGAGACCAGAGGAAATTGCAGAATCCGTAATGTTTCCACTGATACAACACATTTGTCAAATTGTGATAATTTTTTTTATACCCACATCCGGCTTCTTATCCGCAGACACGGCCAATTGTGTCTGTAGGGACACCCAACCAAGCCGGAGGTAACACGGGGATTCGAATCGGCAATCCCCGTGTTGGTAGGCAATGGAATAGACCGCTATGCTACCCGGACGCCCACATTGTGAAAATTTAACTGAGAATTCCAAAATAAACAGAGGTGGTTAGCTGTGCTGGCACGTCTTCATCTTCTGCTTCCGGTGTGGGAAGATGGTGGCGCGAATTCACGTTTGCAGTGGCCTCACCCAGTACCGTCCATGCAGTGTCCACGTGTGTGTCTTACGTTTTGTCTACATTTGATGGTTGCATCGGCTGGGAAAGCTTGGTCTGCTGCGTCCTGTGGGCCCAGGGACCACAGCCCTGCCCGCAGCTGCACCCGTGAAGGTAAGACCAAGGGCAGTCTGACAAGACGCAGAGGCGGGGCAGGCTAAGCTAAGTGCTAGCCTGTGCAGACCGGCAGTTTGGACAGTCATCCAGGGTGGCGTTTGTTCCGCTGGACAGTGATTTTTTTTATTAAAGTTTGGTTATATGCGTTAGTTTGGATATATGTGTTGTATTTTTTGGATGTGTGTTTTTGTCTTTGTGTTGCACTAGCAAATAAATAAATGAACAAATAGTGTTCCTGATTCCCGGTTCATCCATTTAGCAAGGTGCACAGAAATGGCAGAGAAAAAAAAATGTAGAAGTGAAAGGATTCCAGCTGAACTCGCAGTACTGAGAAAAACAATTTACCATTGGAAAACAATGGATTTAGACCTGTGGCCTTCATCTGGAAGAAAACGGTACAGTGGCCAATGGAATATCTCCACATGCATGACAGCCCAGAAGGCAGGGCACAAGGTCATGTGTTGTTCACGTTGTCAGAGGGGAATGAAGCATCAACAGCCCTGCAGAGGCAAAGGAGGTAGCTCCATCTGTAGTGTATGGTTGAACCGATGAACCCACTGAGGTCTATATAGGCACATACATGAAGAATGCCCATCCAGTTCCAACAACAGCAAGTCCACCGACTTATTATCAGAGTAGATAGCAAAGCAGGGTCAACGCGAGTACCCAATTACCTATAGCAGCAAGCCTGATACGTCCCCGGGTTGGAGATGAATCGCTCATGTGAAAACATTTGGGATGTACTGAGAGTGTTTAAGTCATCAACATGAGAAATTTCTCAAATTTCTGGACTTGCCTGTTAAGACTAAAACTGCCGTTAATGGTGATACCCTGCAAACATACTCACATGCACAAACATATGTATGTGCGCGCGGACACACACACACACACACGCGCACACACATCATAACATGAAAGCACATATATCGCCATTATCAGGGCTGCTGCCAGTGGCAGAAGCTCCCCCACCAAGATCACCTCGGCTGACAAAAGTTAATTTGCACTAATGATGTTTTACTCCTCTCATTACCTTAAATCATCTCCTCCCTCCCTCTCTCCCCATCTCTACCTCTTTCTTTCTCTCTCTCCGAGGGTGTGTGTGAGAGAGAGAGAGAGAGCGATAGAGACAAAAAGGTACCCTGGTATACAGAAGAGATAGTGTAGTCACAGAGACAGACGCAAAGAGAAAGAAAAGAGAGGTATGTGAAGAGATGTAGTGAGAGACACGCAGAGAAAGAAGTGCAGTGAAATATACAATTCACTCTTGGCATAAACAAGAAGTGAGAGAGAGAGAGAGAGAGAGAGAGAGAGAGAGAGAGAGAGAGAGAGAGAGAGAGAGAGAGAGAGAGAGATCTTCAGATTAAAATCCTTGTTGTGGATTGAGGTGGTGAGCTGGTGTGAGCCCCTCTCCGTAAATCTGCTGTTAAACATTCAAACCAGTGCATAATTACCAAAGCTGCTCTGGTTAATTTCTGAGGGGATGCATGTGCACTTTGTGGTGTTTTTACTGTACGGCATTTTGTATTTATGATGCAAGCTTAAGTGGTGGGACTTGGTAATGAAAACAAAGTCTAATGTTAACAAGTCTGGAGTGTTTAATGCGCAAATGAGGATACTATTATGTTTTCAGTGTTGTTATTTAATTGAGTCTGAGTTGTTGTTGTTTTTTAATTTGGATGGAAACAATTAGTGTTTTACTGGGGTTTTTCCCAATACACAACACAGTGAGGGATTTTTTGATGCTTTTTTCTTCACCTTTTAAACTTGACCATTGAAATGAAATGTTGCATGCTGTGGGTTTATGGAATCCGTTTGTTTCATGGACTTGGAAAAATCCTCTGTTGCCCCAATAAACAACCGGAATTTACATTGGTCATTTATTATCTGCAATTTCTGGACTTCCGGTGTGGGAAGATGGCTGCGCGAACTCACGTTGCAGCGGCTTCACCCAGCGTCTTTTTGTCCGTGTCTACGTCTGCGTCTTAAGTTTGTGTCATCGTGTGAATATTTTTCGATATTCGATTCTTTCTTCTTCTTTTTTTTTTGTCTGGGAGAGCTGGTGTTGGATCGGCAGAGAGAGCCTGGCCTGCTGCATCCGGTGGGTCCAAGGACCACAGCCCTGCCTGGAGCTGGAGAGGAAGAATGACGGCGCTCTGACAGGACGCGGAAGCGGGGCAGGCTAAGCTAACTGCTAGCCTATGCAGACCGGCAGTTCCGACAGTCATCCTGGCTGGCTTTCGTTTTCTGAACAGTGGAATTTTTGGACTGGGTTGCACTGAATGGACTGTGTTGTTAACTGTTTGTGTTTTTGTTTTTTGTTCTCCCGGTTTTTGTATGTTTTTGGTGGTGTCGTTTCGGGAAGTTGGATATGTGTTTTTATCTTTTGTGCTGCCCTGCTGTGGGCAGGGTGAAACGAAACTTCGTTTCTTTTGTGTACACAAGTACATGATAGAAATGACAATAAATTGTTCTTGATTTCAATTTGTTACTTGTGTGATTTTGGTGATTTGAGTCAAGGATTGTAAAGAAGAGTCGACAAATAAGGAAGCCAGCTCTCTAACACCTCGTCCACACGTACATGGGTATATTTGAAAACGGGGTTATTCCTCCTCCGTCCTTGCAAAAAGAAAAAATCGTTCACACAAGCACTGTTTAAAAAAACAAAAGAAATCTCCGTCCAAAGGAAAACGCAAAAACTCATGCCACTCAACACCTTGTACGCGCTGCCATGAGCATGCCAAACCAACAGGGAGCGATATAACCATAACCCTGAAGCCACGTTGGCCAATCAGAAGCCTGAAAAACGTCAACAAGCCAAAAACTCAGTTTTTCCTGCTTACACGTCCAAAAGGTCAATTTTCGGTCACCTAAACCGCAGTTTGCGTGTGGACGAAACACCGAAACTTATAGAAAAAGCTGCGTTTTCAAAAATACCCGTGTACGTGTGGACCGGGTGTGATAGTGGACGTCACTGGGAAACGCCCCTCCGGAGCGACTCCATTCATCTGGCTGTCAGACTATCAGAGTCAGCACTACCGCACTTGGAAACAAAACCCATTTGGGTGCAAAAGCACCGACGCCAGACTCCACTCTCTCATTCGTTCAGGGG
The DNA here is from genome assembly GCF_029633865.1 of Lampris incognitus. Taxonomy (NCBI): domain Eukaryota; kingdom Metazoa; phylum Chordata; class Actinopteri; order Lampriformes; family Lampridae; genus Lampris; species Lampris incognitus. Next base: position 33,947,927 of record NC_079224.1, read on the forward strand.
AAAGAAAAAAAAATGACACGGCTGCAAAACTGTCTCTGGATGACATCACCGAGGTCTCTGGTGTATGATCCCAAGTTTTGAGGAGAAAGTTGGAGGATATCGATCCAGCCGTGCTGGATCACTGGAATAACATATGTGAACTCTGGCGGCTTCACCTTTAAACATTCCCCAGAGTTCCCGGACTCGGCTCTCTCTAGACAAAGTTATGCGTTGGAGGAAGCCACTGACCCTTCCTTCACATCAGCTCTGCCACCTCGCCATCATTAGCTGCGGATTGATGAGGAAGACGGCTTTAGTCTGAAAACATTTGCGGCTCATTCAGAGAAGGGGCCATTTTTACAATTGGTTTAGAGGATTATGAATGTGAGCGTGCTCTGTTTGAAATAGGCAGTCTTCATTTGTTATCTTTAATTGTTTCTGCAGGAAGCTTTTAGTAAGAGATGAGTTATGAATCTATTAGAGGCCACTGCTTGCTTCTTTCTTTCTTTCCATACAGAATCATATTAACTTGGATGATTTCTGTGATATGGAGCTTTGATTATGCATGTTTACAGTCATGCTAAATATAATGACCCAATTCATATTCAGGCACACACACACACACACACACGTGTCTGTTTAGGTCACTTTTGGGGACATGACATAGACTTACATTCATTCTGTTGCTATTAACCCTATCCTTAACCTTCAGAAATACATGCCTAACCTTATCCCTTAATCTAAATTTAACCTAACCATAACCCAGTTCTAACCCTAACCTTAACTTCTTCTTCTTCTTTAGGCTTGTTCCATGTTTCTCAGGGGTTACCACAGCAGAAATTACAGTTTCCATCGGTACCCTGTGAGGGCACGGCACCAATTGCAGCTGTTGTTAACCCAGGCCTCAGCCAATCCCTTATGGTGCCTCGACCGATCAGGTATGGTCTTGTCAATCCGCATAATGATTTGGCAAAATTTTACATCGGATGCCCCTCCTGACACATCCACTAACCCTATGGACAGGGGCACAGTTAAAGTGCTGGATGCCATCCCAGTATTCATTCAACATTCAAGATCCTTTGTCTTTGTGTATGCCAAGCTACTTCTGTGTGTGTGTGTGTGTGTGTGTGTGTGTGTGTGTGTGTGTGTGTGTGTAAACTGATGATCCGCTGGAGACCATAGGTCAGTACCATCAGTCCGGCACAAGGCTTAGTGTCTTTTAATGTTCTTTGTTCAAAAGATTGCTTGGTGGAAAAAGCTGTTTCGGAGCCTACTGGTCTGGGCTTTGAGGCTACGGTACCGCTTGCCTGATGGTAGCAGCTGGATCAGTCCATAGTTGGGGTGGGTGGGGTCTTTGATAATACTGCGGGCTTTGCTGAGACAACGTCCATTTTGTATGTCCTGGATGGAAGAAAACTCGCATCCACTGATGTCCTGTGCCGTCCACACAACCCTCTGCAGTGTTTTGCGGTTGTGGGCAGTACAGTTCCCATGCCATGGACTTGCGCCCATGCCTGTCGCCCAACCTTAACCATTGACCCAAAATCAGCTTTTTCCTAATTTGGGACACAGCGGTGCACACACAAGATCATCAGTGTGTGTTTCACATTTCATCTCAAATCATGAAAAATTTGACTGGCAGTCCACGAGAAGAGTGCCATTTTGGGGCCATCACTATCGCCTCCTGGTGTCTGTTTTCATTATGGTATTTTGCCCTTGGGCGAATCATTGATTCCCTGGTAAGGACACTGAAAATAACATTTCCTCTTTGTTGTCTGGGTTTGTCGTCCTTGTCGTCTCACCAAAGGAACATGAGTAAGTTTCTAGCCAGGAGCACGACAGATGTCACCGCGGATATCAGCAACAGACATCCCCCATGCGCACGCGACCGCCACAGACAGGAGAGACACGTGCACATCCGTGACCATTGCAACATAGCTGGCGTGTCATGTAAGTGACGATATGCAGGCACGAAGGCTGCGAGGTCACATGATGAATCAGAGGCTCACATGACAACCAGGGCCAGGACCCCTTGACTGACAGAGAACGGCCCCTGTACACAGACAGGGGAGAGTTCCCCCCCCCCCCCCGTCTTCTTAAAATGGACAGCATGTGGTATCCATGGTGACATGGCGTTTCTCTCATCCAAAGAGAAGGGAGAGATGGAGACAGATTGTCTCCATCTCTCTCTTTCTCACGCACATCCACTCAGAAAAAACGGAGGAAGTGCCTTCTGTGTGAAAATGATGTTTCATGACGGAATGTTGGATGCGTTTCTGCAGCTGAAGTCTTCAAGCCGGACGATGATACTATGAGTCATATGGCCGAGGTTGTTGCAACATGGGTGCATTTTGACTAGATCGGCATTTGTTTATGATAAAACTTGGACGAATTGTCATGTTGGTCAAAGGTGTTGATTAAGGAGAAGGAATACTTTTGTCTTGACTGAACGTTCTTTGGAGGAGTTTTACACTTTAATGTAATGGAAGGGCATTGATTTCACTTGGTAAATGCTTTTCCAAATAATAATCAGATCAATTAGACTGGGGGCATCTGGGTAGCGTAGCAGTCTATTCCGTTGCCTACCAACACGGGGATCGCTGGTTCAAATCCCCGTGTTACCTCTGGCTTGGTCGGGCGTTCCATAAGACACAATTTGGCCGTGTCTACATGTGGGAAGCTGGATGTGGGTATGTGTCCTGGTCTCTGCACTAGTGCCTCCTCTGGTTGGTTGGGGCGCCTGTTCGGGGGGAGGGGGAACTGGGGGGAATAGCGTGATCCTCCCACGTGCTACGTCCCCCTGGTGAAACTCCTCACTGTCAGTTGAAAAGAAGCGGCTGGCGACTCTGCGTGTCGGAGGAGCAAAGTGGTAGTTTGCAGCCACCCGCGGATCGGCAGAGGGGTCGAGCAGCGACCGGGACAGCTCGGAATGAGTGTGGTAATTGGCCGTATGCAATGGCTTCCGTGCATAACTTGTAGTCCACTGACTTCTGGTTTCTACTGCAGCGGTCATACCAGTTTTCACAAACTATATGTACTAAATGTAGCGAATTGGGGTAGCCGGGAACCGCCACAGTCGGGACGTGAACCCTGGTCTCCCGCACCACGGGTGACTACGTTAACCAGTCGACTAAAGGGTTCGACCAGTTAGCCAAGGGCTAGCGAATCTACTTATCCATGATCATTACACAACCCCCCTCCTTCAGGAACCATATCAGCTTCCTCACGCTTCTGGGCGCACGCGCTTCCGATGGCCCCTTGGTCTCGCTATCCCACTTCTGACACCAATGTAGGCCATATGTGATATCAAGCAGAGGCTTCACCTCAGTTGAGCTGGCTTTTATTACTGGAACCGCCACAGCAACATTATAACATGACCAACATTGGGGGTGCAGCCTCTTCTTTCTGGGATCTGTACGCTCTGCCTAATTCCCTTGTACAAATAACACTGGAGCCCTCTATTGGTTCTTGACTGCAATAACGTGCAATAGTCTGTTATTGCATGACCTGTACATAGCAAGTTATGTCCACAAATATGAGAATGAGGATTCTCATAATTGTGGACGTAGCTTGATCTGTACAACTTGAAACGTTTCACCCGTTTGCTGGTAGGTGCAGGTGAAAGTTTGTTGACGATTCTGTGCATGTCGCTGACATTTATCCATGGTAGATCCTGCAGGCATTGTGAAAAATATGGCATTGTCGATAGCACACACCAACAAACAGGAAACTGGTATGACCGCTGCAGTAGAAACCGGACGTCAGTGGACTACAGTTATGCACAGAGTCCACTGGGGGAAAAAATCAATTTGACTTAATTGTTTAAATCAACTTAAAGACAACGATGCATTTCTTTAAATCCCAAGCAACCCCCTTTCACCCAAATTAAATACTCAAATGACACAAAATACACAAAACGAAGTCCATCTTGAAACAACATAAATAAATACTGGCACACCAATGAGTTCAGCACTAATACATTCACACATTTAAATCTTTTAATCATGTTGTCACAGGGTTGAATGCATTATCTCAAAAGCTGCTTTATTTTATTATTATTTTGCCATGGGCTTGCCTCTTTTTATTTCATCATATTGTATTCTTGCTGATATCTTATACCCTATCACCTCTCTGTGCACCCTGGAACAACGCACCTTTATTCCTCTTTACCCGTTATAAGAGCCACATCTCTTATTTGTGCAAAGGCACTTTTAAAGAAATTCCTTTTCGAAGGACCTGTAGCTCATCTCTATGTAACACCGCACCCGAGCCCCGCGGCCTCCGGGAGGGTATAGAATCACACGGACCAAACATAATAAAGGTAATTTACTGCCAAGGCAAATTCCATAGCTCTGGGCCTCCACCCCATGTTAAAGAGCCCGCTGACCTTTAGCGACTGATTTCATAAAGACAGACACAATGTGATTAGGCCAGCAACGGAAAGGTCAAATGCACTGGCAGTTGTGGCCATTGTCTGTCAGCGGTCTGGCTAACGTACATAGCTGCTAGCTAACTGTAGAAGAAGAGGAGCGGAGCACTCGCCGTTTTGAGCGACAGCCGTCTTCCGCGTGGCCGTGCAAGTGTGCATGTGAGGTGGAGATGGAGATTGTGTGTGTGTGTGTGTGTGGGAGGGGGGTCAATGAAGGGGTGAGAGGCGAGGGGTGGTGGTGATGAGGGTGGGGCTGGTGTCAGCAGTTAGCCTCTGTGGCCTCTGGAGCCATCGGCAGAAAGGGCAGCATATCAGATATGGGTGGTGTGCGTCTCTTTACGTCCCACTGACCACGAACACACACACACACACACACACACACACACACACACACATGGTGGGATGGTATCAGCACTACCTAGCAGAATCTTCAACTCCAGTGGGTCTTGAGGTGAATCCATGTTTTGAGGGATCTCATTTTGATTTTCTGACCCTTATTATTCGATGTTCTTGTTTTTAAAAAACATCTTTTTGGGTGATTGAACGATGTGAATTTCACAGCACATTTTTGTGATGGCCTCTTCTGCTCGAAAGAGAGCTCAGTGGCTCTGTCTGACGGCTCATCACACCGTCGCAAACAACAGTGGCGGTGCACTTCGTCTACAGCACACCTCCCAAGTGTGAATTGCAGGTTTAATATGTGTCTGTGAATGTTCTCATTCATCCAGGTCATGGTTATCCAAAGGAGTTGAATCAAGTGCAACTGGACTTGGTATATATCCGTGAAGACGTTTCGCCTCTCATCCAAGAGGCTTCCTCAGTTCGTGCCTTTCTGACTAGACCCTCAGCTAGCTTGGTCTAGTCAGAAAGGCACGAACTGAGGAAGCCTCTTGGATGAGAGGCAAAACGTCTTCACAGATATATACCAAGTCCAGTTGCACTTGATTCAACTCCTTTGAAAAGGTTTAATATGGGGTCACATCTTTAAACTGGACTCTCCTGGAAAGTGTCATTAGGTACTGTAAGTGGATCTGTGCTATCTCTCACAAGGCCTGTTTGAATCCCACATTGAATCTCAGTACTCACTTAGATACAGCCTCGTTCACCGTCTTCAACAACTCAATCCCCCCCCCCTTTTTTTTCCCGCCAGTTGTACCCAGCCAATTACTCCACTCCTGGTCGCTGCTCCACCCCCTCTGCCAATGCGGGGAGGGCTGCAGACTACCACATGCCTCCTCTGATACACGTGGAGTCACCAGCCGCTTCTTTTCACCTGACAGTGAGGAGTTTCGCCAGGGGGTGTAGTACGTGGGAGGATCACGCTATTCCCCCCAGTTCCCCCTCCCCCTGAACAGGCGCCCCGACCAACCAGAGGAGGCGCTAGCGCAGTGACCGGGACACATACCCACATCCGGCTTTCCACCCGCAGACACGGCCAATCGTGTCTGTAGGGACACCCGACCAAGCCGGAGGCAACACAGGGATTTGAACCGGCGATCCCCGTCTTGGTAGGCAATGGTATAGACCACTACGCTACCCGGACCAACATCTCATTTATGGTTTGGTTTCATTAAAGTAGTTTTCACTCAAACTATCTGCAATGAAGGGACTTGATATTAATGAAAAGGTGTGGTACCTTTTTTATTTAGGTCTGAATGACAAGAACAGCTACTTCTGGTGCCACATCTTCAGCTTATCAGGGCACATTTGATTTATTACGTGTATCAAGTAGCTGAAGTACCCCAAAATAAATACAATGTGCTGCTATTGAGCCGGACAATACCTATGCAATGCTGCTCACACGCTCATCTATAAATGTACATATAAGTGTGTGTGTGTGTGTGTGTGCGCGTGCGTGCAGGCAGGCAGTTTTTCTTCCCTGTGGATGGTCACGGCAGCAGAGCTGTTGTCTATTTTACGAGGTGCCCATTAAGAAGCTCACATGAGTAATGCTGATTGTTTGGGGTGCTGCCAGGATATACCGTATTGTACGTGTATGCGTGTGTGTGTGTGTGTGTGTGTGTGTGTGTGTGTGTGCGCGCATGTATGTGGGTTTTAAAGAGAGGGAGTGGTTGAAAGAGAGCCCATTTTGTGTGTATGTGCTTATGAATCTGTCCCTGGATGGCTGGACAAATTTGTTACTATGAGTGTGTGAGTGTGTGTGTGTGTGTGTGTGTGTGTAATGTGTATGTGCATCTTTTTGCAAGTCTGTGCACAGCAGATGGATCTTTGTGAGTGCTCAAGCCGTGTATGTGTGTATACAAGCGTGCACGTGTGTGTGCCGGTGTGCGCTTCTGCCGGTGTGTGTGTCATGCTTAATGTTGATTGTGTGGGAGCACAGCGAGGCGCTGACAGTAACGCAGCCGCTGAATGACGGAGATGATGTTAACAAGCACAGGGAGGCGGTCGCTTGCCCCCTGTTTACAATGTGGGGGTGGGTGGTGGGTGTGTGTGTGTGTGTGTGTGTGTGTGGGGGGGGGGTTGCAAAAGCTGTCGAGGCCATAACTATCACACACCAGTACGATTTGCATGTGTGTGTACAATATGTGTTTTTAGTATAGGGATGGAGTGAAGGTTGGAGCTGGTGTGTGTGTGTGTGGGGGGGTGTGTGTGTGTGAGAGTGCACACTCTATTACCTCCTTGTCCTCCACCTCCTCCTCGTCACACTCCTCATCTCTGGATGGCTGCTGAGCCTCTTGCCTGACACTCCAGCTGAGTGGGGGGGAGAGAAAGAGAGAGATGGAGAGAGAGAGAGAGAGAGAGAGGGGGAGAGAGGGAGAGAGAGAGGGAGAGAGAGCTCGTCATGCTGTGTGGTGGCTCGTAGCAGAGCTCAAGCTGCAGACTAGTAAGGAAACCGAGGTGAAGACACACAGCAGAGATGATCATTAGGGACCTGGGAACAATAACCAAGTGTATGTTTGTGTGCGTTTGCGAGCGGAAAGTCGCAGAGTGTCACGGACACAGATTTCCCTGTTCCTTTCGTTATTACAGCACACAGCGCTGTCAGAACATAGCGTCGCAGCAAGGCAAAGACTCGGCTGACAGAAAGTGAGGGCGAAACTTGACAAAGGAACCGTCTGTGTGTTCACTTGCTCTGCTAACGGTGAAACTGGGACTCGGATATCAAGTAGTCAACTGAAAGCTGTTCACCGACTGTATTTTTCAACGATAAACACCCAACGCAGGTGGAGGATAGGGGTGGTGCTAAGTCATTAGTGCATCAATGTAGATATTATTTGAATATATATATGTTTTGGGTAACATCATTCATATTATTCCATATAATAAAACAAGCATTTAACATGTTGTATATTGAGATATAGGTGTGGTGCATACACTGGCATACGGGAAGATTGTAAAAATAGCATGTGGATAAAAGATCCAGACCAAAGAAACAAGAAATACATCTTCAACGCCAAAAAAAACGTTGATCTTAAACAGTCTTAATTTCTTTCTTTCTTTTTTTCTTTCTTTTTTTTTGATTTGTTGCCCCTTTTTTTTCTCCCCAATTGTACTTGGCCAATTACCCCACTCTTCCGAGCCGTCCTGGTCGCTGCTCCACCCCCTCTGCCGATCCGGGGAGGGCTGCAGACTACCACATGCCTCCTCCCATACATGTGGAGTCGCCAGCTGCTTCTTTTCACCTGACAGTGAGGAGTTTCGCCAGGGGAACGTAGCGCGTGGGAGACTCACGCTATTCCCCCCAGTTCCCCCTCCCCCCTGAACAGGCGCCCCAACCGACCAGAGGAGGCGCTAGTGCAGCGACCAGGACACATACCCACATCCGGCTTCCTACCCACAGACACGGCCATTTTTGCCCCTTAGGGATGCCTGACCAAGCCAGAGGTAGAAGGGGATTCTAACTGCCGATCCCTGTGTTGGTAGGCAACGGAATAGCCCGCCACGCAACCCGGACACCCTATAGTCTTAATTTCTGTGTAATAGACTTTGATAATTAATTTAAACATAAAAATATATCTCGGATTCATTATCTGTAGGTGGCAAAGCAGGCGGCCGAAGACAACAGTGAGGTCAAAGTGTTATAATATGGGGCTCCATATTGATTTGGTATTTGGTATTTAGTATTCATTTGGTAAAGAAATGGAAACGGATGATCCGCTGTGGCGACCCCTAACGGGAGCAGCCGAAAGTAGTAGTAGTAGTGGTAGATATTGATTTGGTATTCGGGGATATTTGTTATGGATGATTCAGTCGTGGATGAGCACTCTTATAGTGACATTGATGAGCAGGCCTTGTGGAATAGAAACTGAATCAGCAAAATGTTCATTAAGGAAAAACGGTTAACGTGGCGGCCTACATCCGGTGTCACTCATTCCCTGGCTCATGTCTTTCAGACTTTGGATTTTAGCCATTGTTCTTTGGAGGGGAACAGCACGGTGCAAGCCCCTTAATGGGCAAAAGTTAAAAGCTTGGCACCCGCAGTCCACCAGAAGTTAAGAGCTTACACGGAGTTATCATAATAGGCCATGCTAGACGTCAGCCAAGTCGTCTCTTTAAAGCGGACCTAATTTGCCATGATGATGATGATGATGATCGGCCGGACAACATGCTCAGAAACAATTAGCACCGGCTGCCGAAGTGGCTGCTTTCCCCTAGTCAAGTCGAGAGGGCTGGAGCATAAATAAGTCCCCTTGTCAGCCCTTGTCGAACGACAGCTAATGAGTCTCATTAATATGCAAAACAGCAGCAATTTTTCACTCCGTGTGTGTGCGTGTGTGTGTGGGCGCTTGTCCCTCCTCATTTTGTGCACTTGGTCTGTCCAGTGTAAAAGTGACCAGCTCAAGAAAATTTCTAATTGTGAGTCAATTATGTCATTGAGCCCATTTCGATGTTCATTTGTATGCAAATTCAGAGGCTGCTGCCAGGAGAGGAAGAGGGGCAACAGGGAAAGTATAAATAGAAACTGATCTTCTGATGTTGGGCTACTTATAGGACCAAGATATGTATTTTTGTCATCGTCATCCATCTTCCTCTCCTTTATCCAAGGTGTGCTGACGCAATCCCGAATCTCTGCACGCATATATATACAGGTACTTGTCATGTGTCACGCACTGAGCACTATGTCAGTGATAAGTATGTGACACAAATCTCCAAAATGAAGCCAGTGAGTAAGATGATAACCGATAACAATGACAAAAACTACAAAAATAAGACGAAGGTTGGAAAAACAGAATTGTCCTTTATCAGATGCTCTGTTTTGCCCTTTAGCTTCATCTTGAGGAGTCGGGTTTATTACATATATAGGGACATTGGGATGCACGTTGAGTATATATACAACCGTGCCGTACATCTGCAGTGCGTTAAGTCGTGTTCAGACATGAGATGACTTATCACTCAAGTTTCCAGTGTTGACAGTTTTATCCGGTTTATTGATTCAGTGTGATAGGTAAGAAGTGAAACGCTTGACTCTTTAGCTGTTGCCAGGTGATATGTTGCTCGTATCATCCAAAGGTTCAGCTTTTCTCAACTTTTTAAAGGCCCCCTCGCCGTTCATAAAGCTGAATCACCCCATCCCATCTATGAGCCCATTCTCATCCCATGGCATCATATATTGACACTGTTGATAAAGCGTCAATATATTACATGGAAGATAACCTTCGTTGTCTGCATGAGACATGGTGGGATTACAGCAACTTCACCACAGTCTAACCGTAATCCTCAATGTGACTGCTACCTAAAAGTATGTCATTAATAATCATAAATCAGGCTGGAAGCTTCACATCGGAGCCTATGGAACACCAGTCGCATCTCTATACAGATGCCAAAGGAGTGGTACCTTGCACTTAACACATACATCGCCGCTTTGTCTACAGCATCAATATATGACACTATGGAGTGAGAATGCGATGTCTCCTACATTGCTCACTTTCATAGAAAATTAACCCTAACCTTAACCCTAAGTCGCTGGAGTTGCTTCAAGTCTGAGTGTGCTTCTACTGATTAGTGATGCATTTTCAGTGACATCTCTAGGGCCACCCAAACCTGCTCACAGGTTTAATGGACCTGCCCCAACCCAACCCGCAGATGGCAAACAGTGGATCTGTGGCTCGCTATTTCAAACCTGCTTTTAAATTAATGTTTTTGTTATTTTCCCTGCTCATAGATTTCTAACGTAAATCATAACACCACCCAAGTGGACTGAGATTAAGCAGGTGGTAGACAAAGCGGGGTCTGGTTAAGCTCCAGGACCGAATAAGAACTGCCCCATGATGCTGAAGCTGCTGTGGAAACTGATGAGAGTCACTTGGAAAAGAACTAAGTCATCTCATCGGAGTGTTGCAGAGTCATGACCACCTTCATCCTGAAGGAGCAAGATTCCCCTTCTAAACGTAGAAGGGAAAATCTTCTTGGAGGTGGCGAAGTGAGTGATCAACTACCTGCTGGAGAACAACTACATTGATACCAGCTGCCAGAAGGCAGGCATCCCAGGGTTCCCCGGCTGCCTGAAACACTCAACCATAATCTGGGAGCACATCCAGATGGCCAAAAGTAAGAAGTCAGACCTCCATGTAGTCTGGCTGGATCTGGCAAACGCCTATGGCCCAGTCCCCAAAGCTCATCACCTTTACCCTTGTTCTTCCATATCCTGTGCTGCATCCAGAACCTGATATCCAGCTACTTTGGCAGCTTTACATCACAGTTAGCACACTAATTGGCACAGTTACCAAACTCGTTGGCATCAGTTTGAGAAAGGCATAGCGATGGGTTGCTCAATCTTTCCTATCCTCTTCACAGCAGCCTTTGAAATGATCCTGATTGACAGGAGACAGACGGACCAAGGAGTCAGATCACAAGTCAAGCCAGAGACTGCCGGCCTTGCGAGCTAAATTGATGATGTTACAAGTCCTCTCCAAACAGCGGCCTGCACTGCCCGGCTCCTCAAAAGGTTTGAGGAACTCCTCTCATGGGCCAGGATGAAAATTTGTAAGACAGTGCTGGCTCAGGGCCAACACAGATGGTGCCATGACCAAGTCCTGTGGAAGCTAGCAGAGGTCTTGGAAACAAGCAGACTGGAAACCCACAAAGACCAACCTCCAGTGCAACAACACCCGTAGAACAACGGGGTGCTGCAAAGAACATCACTCGGAGGGGAGAAAACAACCCGTCACCTGCGAGTCACTGGAACCTGAGGGTGGACCTCGATTAGCAGCTCAAGTTCCCAACTGAAATCACCACAACCTCTCTTCAGCCAGACATCGTGTTATGGTCTACCACATTTAGAGTAGCAAGGGACTTGTCCTTCTTAAGGACAAGCACTCAGCGCTGGCAGCTGAGTGCAGAGAAGCAGGGTGGAGGGCTGTCACCTACCCCGTGTACTCAGCACTTCCTGATGAGCATGGGAGTGAAAGGGCCAAAGTTGAGGAAGTTGTGGAACCTGCTGAGGAGGCAGAAAAGCGGAGCTTCTGGCTTTGGCTAAGGAGGAAAGACAAGGAATGGGGAAGGCAAGGACCTTAGGGATCCTATGGTCAGCTGCAGGGGATGGCAGGAAGACATCCTTTCTGTTGCTCCACCACCACAAGATGTTAGAAATAACAATATCCAGAAATAATGGCGTGAAACATTAATGAAGGGTGGCTCCTGGCTGATGACCCTGCAGCTGGCCCAATGGCATCGTCGGAGGTGTGACTGGCAGAAATGGCCAGCAGGTAACCCATTTACCTGTGCTTCCATCAGCCTGTTTTGTAGGCTAACACAAACGGTAGACTAGCCTATACATAGGTTTAGTATACATAGGCTTAGGCTTAGGCCTATACATAGGCTTAGGATCTTTGCATAGTACATTGTTGAAGCACAGACAAACTATGTCGGCTTGTTGTGTATGTATTACGATTGAGCACATCAGATATTTCATTTTTAACATGTGCCTGCACATTGTTTTTAATGACAATAAATTGAATTGAATTGAATATGCGCTATAGGCTATAAAAATACTAACACTACAACGAAAACAAGAATATTCTAAACTTGAAGAAATGTTGATGGAAATTGTTGGTTTGTCGTTTGTTGCTCTAAATTGTGATGCAGTTTATACTCCACGTGTAATGGAATTGAAATAAACTAGTGTGTCACACCAACTTAAGCAATTTGTCTGCAAATTCTTTTTTTGAAGGCAAAATTGGGCTGAAACCCTGAACCTGTTGCGGTACTGCGAATTATTTTGTTTTCTAAACAGCCAAAAGAATGGAGATGGCGTCCCGGCGCTTAGGCAGGTCTAGACAGGATAAATTCAGGGATTCAGTCAGGATAAATTATGCAAACATCTTAGAGAGCTAAGGGATATTAATTGCAGATTTATTTATACTGATCATCTAAAAACATGTGTTTTTCTTTGCATAAACCTGGCCTGCCCAAAACCCTCTCGAACTTCACCAACAACTTCAACCCATAAACTTTCTCAACCAGGGCATCAATGCTGCCGATGGATAATGGATGCAGGGAAGCTGGGGTTATAATCATAACCTACAGAGAAGTTAGTCCATCGCTTTCCGGGAACCAGCCGACAGTTCCCTGCTCACGGTGTGGAACAGAGAGCTCATTAATTCATCAAGCCGTCCTGGTGTGGATCTACCTGCGGTTAGCCGAGTGGGCTGGTTCGCAGTAAATGATTCCTGGATCCATCATCCTGCTATGATCTGATCTCCTCTGCTGTTGATTAGACGCTTAGCGGAGCGAGGAGCACACACGTCGATAAGACGACAGATAGGAGAGAGGAGGGAAGGAGGAGTGAAGGAAAAGAGGGCAGGGACAGTTAAGAGGAAGGACAGGAAATGAACGGAGGAAAGGAGAAGGGAAGATGTAAGGATTGGAGGCTGAGTAAAAGATAAGAAAGAAGAGGAATGGAGGAGGAGTACATGGCACTCTGTAGCGGATAAAAAGTCATTTTCTCAATCTTTCTATTTTTTTTCTGTCTGTCTGTCTGTCTGTCTTATTCTTTCTTTTCTTTCTATTTCTCTTTCTTTCTTCAGCAATCATCCCCCAGTTCCTCATCCTTCCCGAATTCCATCCCTCTTCCTCTCTGCTCCTCCTCCTCCTCCCGCTGAGAAAGTTTTTTTTCTTTTCTGTGAAGGTGATCTGAAAATTGAAGCTCCTCCAGGAGGCTGGCTGAGGACACACTGAGAACACACATGCACCCCACGCTCACACACACACACACACACACACACACACACACACACACACACACACACACACACACACACACACACACACACACACACACACACACACCGAGGAAATGTTTTATTGGAAAAGTGAGGGTGCAGAAGGAATTGGAACATGCCTGTTTCATGAGAGAGGCTACAAATCTTCCTCCTGTGTGTGTGTATGTGTGTGTGTGTGTGTGTGTGTGTGTGTGTGTGTGTGTGTGTGTGTATGTGTGTGTCCAGGTATGTCTGTCCATTGGTATCAGAGTGCCTTTCTAGTCGTGTGTTTGGGTACATGTACACGCATGTTGGCAGCTATTATGTGTCTTTGTGCTGACACTTATATCCTTATCATGCATCGATATATCTTATTCGCTGCATCTGTTGAAACATCTGTATGTGTGTGTGTGTGTGTGTGTGTGTGTGCAGTTAATGTGCATGTTCATCAATACCGGTAGAAAATCCCGTTGACATTGAGCAGTCATTACAGCAGCCATCAGCAGTTAATGAACGGATGGAGTCCACCGCGTTCCCACTAAATTCATTATCACTGTATTGGACTCGACGGCGCAGATTAATAATTGCTTTGTCACACAGATATTTTGGATGATTAATACAGGTATTGATCAAGGAGAGGAGGCAGCGCGTGTGTGTGGGGGGGCGTCGACCATAGGGGGGGCAGTACGAGGGAAGAGGAGTGTGTTCTGCAGCGGGATGCAGAAAAGTCAATGGGTGTTGGGTAGAGAAATAGAGAGAGAGAGAGAGAGAGAGAGAGAGAGAGAGAGAGAGAGAGGGAGCAAGGGGGGGGGTGAAAACTTAATCAAAGCTGCGGTGTTCATCAGGGCACTCATGTCCTTTGCAGTATTTCAGTCTCCTTCCCTCTCTTTATTTATCTCTCTCTGTCATTTTTCCTGTTTCTCCATCACTTCCTTCCTTTGAATTTGGGTTGTATATCTTAAAGCGTCTTTTGAATACAACATATTTTCCTCTCTCTGTGTCCCTGTGTCTCTCTGCATCTCTGTGTGTGTGTCTCTCTCTTTGTCTCTCTCTGTCTCTTTGTGTCTCCCTTTTTTTGTCTCTCTCGTCTCCTCATTCGCTCTGTGTTTTTGTGTTGTAGGTATTGCTGACGCTTCGAGGAGACGTGTCATTGTCCATCTACGGAGTGTAGATTCATTAGTATCGATCAGCCACATACTGAATATACAGTATGGATCCACCATGTATATAGATAAGCCATTTATTATGTCAGATCTGTGTGTGTACGTGCTATAGATTCACCGTATGGATTAGCCATGGACAATTATACTGAACTCTGGATGATTGCTCTGCTCCCCCGAGGACCTGTTTGGGGAAATTTTTGCCCTTTCTCCTTTCTTTCACTATCTTAAGGCTAATTAATGTGATTGTCTGGCAAACTGTTTAATCAAGAGACACAAGTTTTATGTTACTCCGTGGCCATTTAGAGCTATTCTATTCTAGCCCATCTGAGGAAAAAGGCGCCATTGTGTTAAATACACTGTGTGGTAACTGGTGTCATTCAAGGCTTTTGAGGTGGGGGGTGGAATTGGACCGTGTGTGTGTGTGTGTGTGTGTGTGTGTGTGTGTGTGTGTGTGTGTGTGTGTGTGTGTGTGTACACGCGCGCGCGCGTGCGTGTACACGCACACACATGCATGTGCGCATGTCTTTGCATGAATGAATGTGCGCGTGTGCATGCACGCGTGTCAGCGCGCACGCATGCGCGTTCATTTGGGTGTGTGCATGCGCGTGTGCTTTGTGGCACATGCGTGGATGTGCGCGTGTTTTGTGTGTGCGTGTACATGCATGCATGTGTGTGCATGTGTTTGAGGTGTGTGCGTGCATGCATGTGTGTGTACATTTGTGGGGTGTGTGGTGCGTGCGTGCATGTGCGTGCATTGTTTATGTGCGCATGCGTGCATGCATGCACGTGTGTGCATGTGTGGGGAGGCTGCGTGTGTGTGTGTGTGTGTGTGTGTGTGTGTGTGTGTGTGGGTGTGTGTGTGTGTGTGTGTGTGTGTGTGCAGGAGGTTAAGTTTAATGCACCCAGATAGAAGTTTTGCTATGAATTCATCTGTATTTTGGAGAACCATTGAGATAAAATGTGTTTTGTCCTTTGCAAAATCGTCCTTGTTGCATTTGGGGTCGTTTAAAAGTGACGGCGAGACTGAGAAAAGGGAAACGTGATGGTCATACAAACGATAGAATGAATTGTCACAGGCCTTCGACGTGTGAATGAGGGGATTCGCAAATGTAAAAGCATGATACCTTTATCGCACAAAGCATGAGAAAAGATATCCCTCATATCCATGTCCAATTCTAGATACTTATCTGAGCTTTTATATAAAGCTGGAAACACTTTCCCCCCTGATGATAAATAACCGCCTCACAATTTGGACTTTATTTCATGAATCAAAATCATCGGCGCCTCCTTTTCCATCATCCTTCCTTTTATACAACCGCAGATTGGAGGCAATAATTAAATATGGAGTTATCATTATAACCCCCCCCCCGGCACATCTTCATCTCTTAATTTACCCCCCCCCCCCTAAAAAACCATGTTATTTTTTTGATACGCCCATCTACGTGCTACTGACTACCCATCATCCACTGGGATGATAAAGTGATGTCCGCTCCTTTCCAATGGGGAGGGATAGGAGCACCCCTCCGCACACCCAGATTAAGAAAGCTTCAGCCCGCTGGGACAATAGAGGAGAATTACCATATGAATATGACCATGGCGGCCCAGCCTCTTAAAACCATCAATCTCCCCGCGCCGTGCGCCCGACGCCAGATAACCCCCTGGATATCCCCTCTTAACCTCAATTTCTCAGGATGTATTAAGAGATGCTCGCCACAGAGAGGGGAGAGGAGAGGGAGGCGGGAGGGAAGAGGTTTGGCGTTGGACCGGCACGTGCTGCCATCACCCCCACTCCCACCCCACCCTGAAACGAGTTATAACGCAATTAATCTTGTCTGGGAGGAAAAATATGGCAGCTAAGTGAATTTTACATGAAGATCCTCCCTCTACTTATCCCGCCCCCTTTCATATCGCAACGTGGGTCAGGAGAGGGTAGAGGGACTGATTGGGACCCTGTGTGTGTGTGTGTGTGTGTGTGTGTGTGTGTGTGTGTGTGTGTGTGTGTGTGTGTGTGTGTGTGTATTGGTGTGTGTGTATTGGTGTATACGAGATCTGGAGGAGGAGACTTGTGGAGATTTGGATGAAAATTGTGGAAACTGATGAAAACTGTGACTACATTGTCCATGAAACTAAGGCTGTGGGATAAATGGAGCAGATTGTCTTCGTGACAGTGGTATTTTGCTCCAAAATCAATTTATTTGGATGGGATCGTAGGGATCAGTGGATTCACTTCCAGTAGTGAAGTAAATTCACTACTGGAAATTCGCTAAATTCACTGAATTCAATTTTGATGAAATTTGATGTGAATTTGCATCGTCGACCAATAGCAAGACTGTTTCGACCTCTGACAGGACGGTTGCTAGGCAGAGTCCAACACGGAGGCCGCAAAATTTTTTTTATTTTTTTTTTAGATTTTTCTCCCCAGTTGTATCCGGCCAATTACCCCACTCTTGTGAGCCGTCCCGGCCACTGCTCCACCTCCGCTGCCAATCCGTGGAGGACTGTAGACTACCACATGCCTCCTCCAATACATGTGGACTCACCAGCCGCTTCTTTTCACCTGACAGTGAGTTTCACCAGGGGAACGTAGCACATGGGAGGCTCACGCGATTTCCCCTAGTCCCCCCCCCCCCCAACAGGCGCCCCAACCGACCAGAGGAGGCGCTAGTACAGCGACCAGGACACATACCCCCATCCGGCTTCCCGCCCGCAGACACGGCCAGTTGTGTCTGTAAGGATGCCCAACCAAGTTGGAGGTACCACAGGGATTCGAACCGGAGATCCCCGTGTTAGTTGGCAACGGAATCGACCGCTACGCTACCCGGACGCCCATGAAGGCCGCAAACATTTTAGCGGTGTCGCATCATCCAACCTCATACAACTGTGCTCTGCCAGACTGTAGATTGTGACGCTAAAGATATGCTGCATGTTGTGAAGTGGTAGTAAAATGTATAACCCAGTTTCATTGATTTAATTGTGTTTAGTGTCTTTGGTCATCAAGCTTCAGAAAAGGCATATGAAAAAAGTTTCCTTTACCCATTTCCGGTGCGACCAGGGCTGAAGACGAACGTTCGAGAGACAGGCTGAAGAAATGTGAATTTGATGCATTTACAGATCATTTTTAGGCCATTTCTGAAACTGCATTCCTCACTAATTGCACCTAATGTGAGCGCATGTCATTTCTCATTTCCCAACACATGCAACACACGCTTTTATCTTACACGAATAATAGAAGTAAATATGTGCTTCTAGCGTAAACTGATAAAGGAGCAAATATATGCTTTTAGCTTACACTAAAAGGACTAATAGGCAGTGTTATGGGTATCTGACTGTCACTTTTATTACCCATGAAAGCTAATTTCCTGCTTTGCAGTGTGCGTGTCAGTGTATGTAATCTTGCACGCTCATGTGTGTGTGTGCGCCCTATGTACATTTGCAAGCGTGTGTGCTGGCAGGAAGTGAATTGAAAGGGGCACATCCTGTCTTCCTGTTGACAACTGTGTGACTCTGCTTTATCTGTGCAAAAAACTCAATGATTGTCAACAACCATTAAAAGTCCGGACCGTTAAGAGTCCTGACATCATCGGGTCCACACTCCCCCACCGCGGGTCAGACAAACAATGGACACGTGATGTCAGAGTCTTTTACAGTCACATGCCTGATTTCCTTATTTTCTCAGGTGTGGTATCCAACGGGCCGCAATGGAAAAAAAAGAGAGACAATAACGGAGGCTTGTATATCTGGGATGAAGCTCTGTTGCATATCCAAAACTGTCCTCTGGGATTCAGCATGAAGGCCTTTGCACACCAAGTCTGAGGCTGTCGTAAGCGTTGTTTTGTTAAATCTGTCATTGTGCTCCAGCAACCAGAAAACACTGATAATCAAAACTTCTCAACAACTTTTTCAGAGTTGGTGTGTGGACTTACCAGACAAAACATGAGGTCGTACTACATTTTTCCTTTTTTTGAGGGGAGGGGGGTGGTTCCCTCTTTTTCTCCCCAATTGTACTTGGCCCACTCTTCCGAGCCGTCCCGGTCGCTGCTCCACCCCCTCTGCCGATCCGGGGAGGGCTGCAGACTACCAAATGCCTCCTCCGATACATGTGGAGTCACCAGCCGCTTCTTTTCACCTGACAGTGAGGAGTTTCACCAGGGGGACGTAGTGCATGGAAGGATCACGCTGTTCCCCCCAGTTCCCCCTCCTCCCCGAACAGGCGCCCCAACCGACCAGAGGAGGTGCTAGTGCTGCAACCAGGACACATACCCACGTATGGATTCCCACTCGCAGACACGGCCAACTGTGTCTTTAGGGAAGCCCGACCAAGCCGGAGGTAACACGGGGATTCGAACCAGCAGTCCCCGTGTTGGTAGGCAACAGAATAGACCGCTACACTACCCGGACGGCCCATACTAAATTTTTTAACATGTAATCTATTTTCAGATGAAAAATTTGGATTTATGCAAAGGTGTCAAAGTCGGGTCAATGTGCCGTGTTACCACACATGACCTCTCGGTATTTCTCTGCAGCCAGAGGCCGAAAAACCCCATCACATGCACGGTACTTGGCAATTGAGCCGTTCTTACTCTGATTCATCATTATTGTTGTATTTCTCGGAGCAGAGGGTCTCAATGTCATTCTTTCAAACCCATATATGGGTTGTGTCGCCCACTCTTACACAAAGAGACCCCTGAGGTTAATTAAATTTCGAGTATCGAAGCTGTTGTCCTTGCAAACCTTCAGACATTCCTCAAAGTGACCCAAACTCTGCACCTTATTTTTTTTTCTGGAATATGATTTTCTCTTCCTTTTGAGCCACCCAACAGCCCAAAGAAAGGCAGCGCATTAGACTTCAGACGTCTGAACCGGTGCTCGTTTCAAACCACGACTGAAGGATATCTGCCTGTTCTTCTCTCATCAAGGCTTACATTCTGCACCCCGCTTAGTTTTCCTGCAGGATTTTATGAACAATGAACACAAATTACAACGATCCAGGATTTTGTGTTATAATAATCCAAGCAGTTGTCCTCAGCAACGGCATTCAAATGTGTTGATGCTCTATGACACAGGATGTGCAAAGAAAATAAAGCGTTAAAACTGACACAAAAAAAAGAAGAATGTGTAAACCGAATTAAACATTTGAGCATTTACATTTTTTTTTTGGTGGGAAAACTGATCAGTTGTTGGGGGGGGTGTCCCAAAATTGGGTAGCAGCTGTTTTTATTGTTACGTCTCAATGTGCGTGTTCAAGTCGTGTAAGCGGGAGGAGAAAGAAACACAAGAAAACGAAAAGGGTCAGATGATTATTGGAGATGATCGACTCACCCATTTGTCGAGCAGACGTTCCAGCGGATAACATAATGTACATGTCACAGAGAGACGGAGGGAGATCCATCGTTCCGAGAGAGAGAGAGAGAGAGGGAGAGAGAGAGAGAGAGAGGATTCATTGTCCCTGAGAAAAGAAAGAGAA